>NC_041405.2:12843502-13143502 GCF_900747795.2 Erpetoichthys calabaricus
TGTTAAATTTACAAAAGATATTGCCAAGGGGAAGGAGGTAAATAATGAAAAGGATTGGCCTCAGGACGATAGGCTGTCATGGATCACTCGCCTGCCAATGCGGTGAACCTGACTAAAGTACGTGTATGCTGGACAAAACTGAAAAGAGGTGTCTGCGCTTGAATGTTCTTCAGTCTTTTTTGTTCATTAATATGGATTAATCCAGCATAATTGTGTACGAATAAATAAAACTAAACACAAATCTAACACTATACAACTAAATCATCTCTAGTGGACAACCTAGATACATGTGTTTCAATATCAAAGTTTAGTGAGTAAATGATATTTATCTTGACCATACGTTCAAGTTGGTACTCGGCTCCAGGGTCTCGGGATCCAGTCCCAACCTGCACTCTGACTGTGTAGAGTTGCAATTCTTCCTGGGGTTTTCCTCAGCTGATCCCATAGCATGTGTGTTAAGTTAATTGACAACTCCAAGGGAAGCCCAGTATGACTGAATGTGGTTCCATTGATCCGACGCACTTACTGTATGTAGTTGTGTGAGTGAAGGTGACTTATGGTGGGTTGATTCCTGTCTTTCTCCTAGTGATGTCGGCATAGACTTTGCCCATCCTTCCTATGACCCTGAACAGCATATGTGGATTAGAAAGTGGATGGGTAGGATATTAAAAAGGTTCAAAAGAAATTAATTAATTAGTGAACAAATTGCTTTGGATTATAGCAGCTTTAATTTGTGACTTGATTACATCTTGTCTGCTGGGCCGGAGTTGCCTCAAAATCTTGCATATTGTAATCCTTTTAGCTAGCCAATCAAAGATGTAATTTGGCTTCACTCCTCTTTGACTTGATGGTAAAAGCACAATGGTGTGTGTTCTGAGCCAGAAAATGCATTTCAGTTTCTGCAATACTTACTTATTGGAAGAGTTCTGACCGGTAGGACTTGTGGAACTTTATTGCTCTTACTTCATTTCACAATTTCATTCTTCCTTTCTGGAAGGACAAGCTGTATATTAAAATGGACTCCTTACACTGTGTCATTTTAAATAAGAGTGAGACAACATTAGAATTTATCTTAAAAAGAGTCTCTCTTCTAAAACAGAAGGGGTGCTGGTGTCCCTCCTTACAGATTCCTCTTTTCAGACCAGGATTGTCCCAGAATGCCGGCTATCAACAAGTTCTTCAGTGATTGTTTCTTGTGGATGAATAGAACTCACTATTAAGTGAAAAATCATTTACAGTCATATGAAAATGTTTGGGAACCCCTCTCAGCCTGCATAATAATTGACTCTCCTTTCAACAACAAAGATAACAGTGGTATTTCTTTCATTTCCTAGGAACATCTGAGTACTGGGGTGTTTTCCGAACAAAGATTTTTAGTGAAGCAGTATTTAGTTGTATGAAATTAAATCAAATATGAAAAACTGGCTGTGCACAAATGTGGGACCCCTTGTCATTTTGCTGATTTGAATGCCTGTCATTGCTCAATGCTGATTACTTGCAGCACCAAATTGGTTGGATGAGCTCGTTAAGCCTTGAACTTCATAGACAGGGGTGTCCAATCATGAGATATAAAGGTATTTAAGGTGGTCAATTGCAAGTTGTGCTTCCTTCCCTTTGACTCTCCTCTGAAGAGTGACAGCATGGGATCCTCAAAGCAACTCTCCAAAGATCTGAAAACAAAGATTGTTGAGTCTCATGGTTTAGGGGAAGGCTACAAAAAGCCATCTCAGAGGTTTAAACTGTCAGTTTCAATTGTAAGGAATGGAATCAGGAAATGGAAGGCCACAGGCACAGTTGCTGTTAAACTCTGCAGGTCTGGCAGGCCAAGAAAAATACAGGAGTGGCATATGAGCAGGATTGAGAGAATGATGACAAACAACCCAAACATCACCTCCAAAGACCTGCAAGAACATCTTGTTGCAGATGGTGTATCTGTACATCGTTCTACAATTCAGCACAATTTGCACAAAGAACATCAGTATGGTAGGGTGATGAGAAAGATGCCCTTTCTGCACTCACGCCACAAACAGAGTCACTTGTTGTATGCCAATGCTCATTTAGACAAGCCAGATTAATTTTGGAACAAAGTGCTTTGGAATGATGAGACGAAAATTGAGTTATTCGGTCATAACAAAAAGCACTTTGCATGGCGGAAGAAGAACACCGCATTCCAAGAAAAACACCTGCTACCTACTGTCAAATTTTGTGGAGGTTCCATCATACTGTGGGGCTGTGTGGCTAGTTCAGGGACTGGGGCCCTTGTTAAAGTTGAGGGTCAGATGAATTCAACCCAATATCAACAAATCCTTCAGGATAATGTTCAAGCATCAGTCACAAAGTTGAAGTCACGCAGGGGTTGGATATTCCAACAAGTCAATGACCCACAACACAGTTTGAAATCTACAAAGGCATTCATGCAGAGGGAGAAGTACAATGTTCTGGAATGGCCGTCACAGTCCCCTGACTTGAATATCATCGAAAATCTATGGGATGATTTGAAGCAGGCTCTCCATCAAATTGAACTGAACTGGAGAGATTTTGTATGAAGAATGGTCAAAAATACCTCCATTCAGAATCCAGACACTCATCACAGGCTATAGGAGGACAGTGTCGAGAGGCTGTTAGATTTGAAAAGGAGGCTCAACTAAGTATTGATGTCATATTTCTGTTGGGGTGCCCACATTTATGCACCTGTCTAATTTTGTTATGATACATATTGCATATTTTCTGTTAATCCAATAAACTTAATGTCAACTGCTGAAATACTACTGTTTACATAAGGCAGGTCAGATATTAAAAGGAAGCTCAGCCAATGATAAACAAAAATCCAGAGAATTAAGAGGGGCTCCCAAACGTTTTCTTATGACTGTATATATTCTGTCACATTATTTACTGAAATCACTGGCACTTCTTCTTGATCGTAATATTTCATTTTTATTTGTTAGATTCTAAATATCAGTGAATTGGATCTGACTTTCAACATTCACGCTGCAGCTTGTGCCTACACAAATCCAATAGAAGGAGCCTTTGGAGAGCACCTCATTAGATAGGTAAGGCGCTATAAAATAGACAGATTCTAACCTAGAGAACTGTGAACTTGAATAGCAAGTACTCAACAGTTGCCAGATAAAAGCCCACCCCCACCTCCAAACATAAAAAAAAAAAAAAAATTATGACCAAATCATCATTATATACTTTTGAATTTAATTTTAGGGAAAATGCAATGAACGATATATTTGAAAAAGAAAATAAAAAAATCAACCATGATTCCATAATTGGTTAGGGTTGCTTTGACTTCACTGATAATATCAAATTACGCAGAAGTCTGATCTAGCATGCTTGATCTACTTATGTTATGGACTTTGTTGTGTGTCTATCTTTGTAATGCTATCTGGTAGCCCGGGTGGTAGCTGACTAATGCCACCAGTCCTCAATCATCTCAATCTAAATGTAGCTTTACATTCAAATGTTAAGGGTTTGAATATTACAGAGACATATAGAGAAGAATTAAACAAAGAAACACTAGCACAGGCCAATATTGGCTATCAGGCTTGTTCCATGGAGAGGCCAGTGCACTGTAAAGGATGCCTTCATATTGTTTTGTAAGCCGCTCTTCAGCAAGAATTTCCAATTTATAATGGACACAAAGGCGTCTTCTTATTTACTGGACCCACTTTAGAGAGATGTTTCTATGTGCTCTTGATTTCCTCTACTTGCTGACTGTGACTGATATTCCAGATAGACCACAGGCTGAAAGACAAAGTTGTAGGACTCATTATTAGGAGTTAAAATTATTTGGTAAATTGTATTTAGCAAGAAGATAAAGGGAGGAGGATAAGAAATCGATTGAATATACATGAGTACAGTAAATACACAAAAACATGCTGCATATATATATATATAGTGCATATATTATATACATCATATACAAAAATCATCAAACATATTGTCACAGATGAACATCAGAGGACCTCCTGTCAGGCTCAGTCAAGATATGTGTTAACCCGCCGAGACGAGAGGGGGCGCTCCTGTTAACGCTGTCATCTCCTTTCCCCACATCAAAGAGAAGCTGCCCAGAGACCGTGTTTAACCCCGCCCCTTCTGCTCCATTGCCATTAAAATCCCAGGTGCCCCAGGTGCCCGAGAAGGAGGTGTCATCACTGGACAACACCTCCTACTTACTTTGAATTCCCTTTTGAAGGGATGCATATAATGACAGTTATTGTGTTTGTTTTTTGTTTATTTTTCTGTCTCTGGACAATAAAATGGATAACCCAGTTGGTGCCACAAAATTTCCTTGTGCACCCTGAGCTTTCATTCCCACACCCAACCACAATATACATAAAAAAAAATACAATATAAACATTGTGCGTACATATATATATACATATATATATATCATTCGACTTTAATTTCACCCCTTATAAAAATTCCTTAAGTGGACTGAAGACATGATAGTACCTCTCTGAATGACTTGTACCAATCATACACGCTAGACTGGAATAAATCTGAGAAGGAATAACTTCTTCATTTGTCAAAAGTTTAATAATAATCCACTGCGCAATACTACTTTGTAACTCCTGCTCCAACATATTGATTTCAACTGACAGGAATGGGGGAAAGAGCAGCTAGCACTACTAACGACAACTTCAAACATGCTTGTGTTTGTCCAATGAGTCATGTCTACCTTGCACTCTTTATAAGAATAAAGGATGAAAATTTCTGTTTTTAATTGAACGACCCCCATATATATATATATCTATACTAATAAAAGGCAAAGCCCTCACTGACTGACTGACTGACTCACTCATTCATCACTAATCTTCCAACTTACCGTGTAGGTAGAAGGCTGAAATTTGGCAGGCTCATTCCTTACAGCTTACTTACAAAAGTTAGGCAGGTTTCATTTCGAAATTCTACGCGTAATGGTCATAACTGGAACCTCTTTTTTGTCCATGTACTGGAATGGAGTGCAGCTCGATGGCCGTGAGAGGCAGAGTTGCGTGTCGCGTCATCACGCCTCCTACATAATCACGTGAACTGAAAACAAGGAACAGCCCCAAAGAGCGTTGAAGAAAACATTCATTACACAATTGAGAAAGCACGGTGTAAACCAAAAGTTTAAATTAAGTTTATAGAAACGCTCCCCCTGCCGTTTGCAATACCATATTCACGAGATACAAGTTTAATGAGAAGACACAAGGTATAAACGAGACTTTGAATCACTTTGTAATGGAGTTAAAATTGCTGTAGTGAGAAACTTTTAAGTGCCGGGTCTTAGCTAACATTAAATAAAGCCGTGGACATCGCAACATCACACAAGAGAGCAGCTCACGTGAACTGATTGAACTTTGAGGCAAGATTGCTTTTCTCCTGTACAACTATACGTGGCATTCTCAAGAGTGTGCTTGCATGGCTTGGTCATATTACAACCGGAGTGCTGAACTGACAACGTGGTATACAAACAGAACTATAACAATCATAATAAACGAACAAAAAAACAGCAGACAACTCGTGGATTAAATAAAAAGGCTGGTTCCGTTGGCGAAGCAACAAAAAAGGAAGACCTTATATGCCGTTCGTTTATAAAACAGCGGAGAGGCTGTGTGAAGTCAGCTTCACAAAAAAACAGATCCTTAACAAATTGTTATTGGTATATTTTCCCTCAATTTAAAAAGGTTTTCTTTTCTTCTTAATAAAAATTTAAAAGCAGTACATCGCCGGTGCAAAGCGCGGGGATTTCAGCGACTGACGCATACAGATATATTCATGAGTGCAGGTACTATGGAAACAGAGCACCGTGTAATCCTAAAGTTTAAATTAAGTTCATAGACCTACAAAAGGTTGCCATTGATTTAAGGCAAGATTGCTTTTCTCCTGTACAACTATACGTTGCATTCTTAACAGTAAGCTTGCACGGCTTGGTCATATTCCAACCGGAGTGCTGAACTGACAACGTGGTAACCAAACAGAACAATCGTAAAAACAGCGGAGAGGCTGTGTGAAGTCAGATCCTTATTGTTATTGGTATATTTTCACTCAATTTAAAAAGGTTTTCTTCTTAATAAAAATTTAAAAGCAGTACTTCGCCGCTGCGAAGCACGGGGATGTATATATATATATATCTAATATATATATATATATATATATTTATATATATATAGATAGATAGATAGATAGATAGACAGATAGATAGATAGATAGATAGATAGATAGATGTGTATGTATGTAGATATGTATATATGTATATGTATATATATGTGTCTGTATGTGTGTATATATATATATATATATATATATATATATATATATATATATATATATATATATATATATCTATACATATTAATAAAAGGCAAAGCCCTCACTGACTCACTGACTGACTGACTGACTGACTGATTGACTGACTGACTGACTGACTCACTCATCACTAATTCTCGAACTTCCCGTGTAGGTGGAAGGCTGAAATTTGGCAGGCTCATTCCTTACAGCTTACTTACAAAAGTTAGGCAGGTTTCATTTCGAAATTCTACGCGTAATGGTCATAACTGGAACATATTTATTGTCCATACACTGTAATGGAGGAGGCGGAGTCACGTATCGCGTCATCACGCCTCCTACGTAATCACGTGAACTAAAAACAAGGAAGAGATTTACAGCACGAGTCAAACGCGGGAACGAAGGTAAATGACGTTAATTTTTGACTGTCTTTTAATACTGTGTAAGCATACATATTAACACATGTGCAATTAAACGTGTGCATTTACGGGGTGATTTCTCAGGCTTAAAAGCTCGTCTTTTATCAAACGCGGGAACAAAGGTAACTGACGTTGTTCACTGTCTTTTAATACTGTGTAACCATACATATTAACACATGTGCAATTAAACGTGTGCATTTACGGGGTGATTTCTCAGGCTTAAAAGCTCGCCTTTTACTAAAAAGGTAAATGCAAAACTATTTTCAATCAGTTTATTGAAACGCTTGCTCCATCCAGAATCAGTACCAGTTGATTATAACACATTACATGGTATTATGTACATCCAAGCACCGTACATCACACCAGATATAAATTAAAAGGTCAACATGCTGCCACCTAATGACTTGGGGAGACTCTTATTCCCCTTCCCCTGTTACTCGCTATTGTCCATCATTTACATCTAAGTAATTATCTGTTCGTGTTTTCATACCAAATGCAATATAGCCAATGCACTTTCACCTGGGCATCTTATCACCCGATTTCTGTCCTTCTCAGTGTTACACGGCTTGTATATTTGGTCCCCAATAAGGTCTCCATTGCATCTCATTATACACTTGTATATTTTTTTAATAATTTCTATTAGCCTGCTCTGTATGCTAAATTACGTACAAAATGGAGCCACTTCACTTGGGTCAACTGTTTTTTGATTTTTTTTGGGGGGGGTATTCAGTTCATGTTAAGGTCAAGAGTGGTTCTGTTTGTCTAAAGCAGATGTCGATTATTCAATAGTGATCTGTTATTTAACTGCATTTTCCTCAAAACAGATCTGAGGCAATGACTTTGACATTAGCAAGTAAAGTTCTAGTTTTAGCCCCTATGCTGTGTACACTACCATCACTAAACTCCGCTCTCTAACTCTATTCAACTCCCTTACAAAGTTATTTATTTCAAAGTCGCACGGTCCATTTTAGCATCAGGAGGTATTTGTTTTAGATATTTCTGCTTAATCACTCTGACAAATAATTAAAACTAAAATAGCCTTTTGAAATTTTAATTTGATTTAAAATGTTTCTGCCATATTTCATAGCCACTGGTAACAATCACTGACATCTCAATAAAAAGAACATTTTCTAAGACTACCTACCTGGAAATTGAAGTCGTCCTTGCAGACTCCCTTGCTTGCAAAACAACACGATATGATGCAATTGATGAATTCCAGAATGTTGAAAATAGCAAGAACACCGAGTACCTCTACATGCATCTGACAAAAGAAGAGAGAAGTGAAAGTATAATAAATCAAGGATTATTCTGGGGTGCATTCATTAACCTCCATCTTTGATAAAAGTTGTATTCCAGTCCATGATCAGACAGTAAATCAGGTTGTAATGGTTATGCAGGTAGGTGATGGGGAAGCTGCTGGAGAGAAATAGTGAAGGACTGGGGCTGAGCGTAACAGAGCATTACATATCATTCCAGTTCAGGAGCAAGAACAGCACCAGGAGGCGCTGTGCTCTACAGATATGCTGGGTGCCTTGAAATATAGAAGACAAGGGTACCAGTGTTATTGTGGAAGAGAAGTGTGATCTGGGCAGGAACAGGTCATGTTCTCTCGAGATGCAAGAGGCCTTGTGAAACCTCGAGGGAATGCACAGGACCGTGTTGACTGTCTGATAGTCAGGTAGTCTGAGTAGTTGCCTGACAGACCCAGCAGAATGCCCAGGGTGCACTGTAGTTGAATATGTACATTGTATGCATTTTCAGACATTTTAGTGTAGATGTTTCAATAAACAATGTGAGCATGCTAGTGTAGACAGAGATTGTTTTTGTTTTAAGAGGATATTTTTTTTGATGAAAAACAGTAATGCTTGAGACTTATCTTATTTTCTTACTATGGAAATGGAAATATCAGGGTGACGGTTTGGAAAACATCAGAAAGACTGCAGTTCCAAATGAACAGATGTCCCATAGAGTGTGTACCACCACTAGGTACCCTGATGCATATTAAAAAGAGCAGTAGTTCCAGTAAAGTCCCTGATGGTACACTGTGATTTTTGAATGATCTCATTTAAAACATGTTTCTCACATCCTAACCCTTTTGTTTTGATTCACCTTTTTGTGTGCCAGCTGATTCTGTGCCACCCTCTTGTATTTAGACATTTAGCATAAGGGAGAGAAGTTGTTCTAGAGATTGTAGTCTAACCTCAAAATGAAAGGAGCCTGCATGAATGCATATAGGAAGAGGAGGAGGAGGTTAGGAGCACACGCTGATACAGCGTATTGACGCACCCACCACATGACAAACCAACTCAGGATCCCAGGTTAGGACCCAGCCATACAATGGGTGGCACCTCGGCAATACACAAGTTCAGATGGAATGGAGCAGTGGGAGGTTTCTTTATGGTGGCTGGAGTGCCAATTCTGCCACCAACCCCCAGGTTTTTCTCAGTCATAAAGCAAAAGATCAGATCATGTTTGTGAAGTACCCACCATTAAGTTGGTCAATAGAAGGATATTGCATTCAGTATGATTTACACGGTGCCAATAGCTAAGTTTCCATCCAGTTTTTTGCGACGTTTTGTTATCGACAAACAGAATATACGTAAAAAAAATGTGCGAAATTTGCTGTCTCCAGCCTGTTTCCATCCAACTGGCTTTTTATCAATAAAATGGTGTGCGTGATGACGTCACCCCCCCCCCCCCCCCCCCCCCAAAATGAACTGTCGCATAAGTTTTGTTGTATCGCGAAAAAAATCTGCCCTTCAGCCGTTTCCATACATAATTTTGTGTATGTTACAAATTATCTACCTTTTGTTTTCCACGTTACACCCCCTCCACTAAACAAAGAAACAAAGAAATGGAGAGATTACTCAGACAGTTTTTTGAAATTTGCCAGCTTACTGTTATTTCAGTTTCACAAATAATTGGAATTGTACATAATATCCGAAGACGACAGCAGAATGAAGCAGTTGCTTGTCTGATAGCCCATAGAGCTCGAAGAAGGTACCTTAGTGCGACGAAACCCACGGGTATGGGAGAGACGACGGAATAAGACCTTCTGGGAGGAGGTGGTGGAGAGACACTTCACAGAAAATCTCTGGCTGCAACATTTTAGAATGACACGGCCGACGTTTGAGATGTTGTGTGGATTCATCAGTCCGGATGTTGCGCCCATCACAGGTTGCCACCGACCACCGGTTCCAACCCAAAAGCGGATTGCCATCGCCCTTTACAAGCTGGCAACCTGCACCGAGTATAGAGTAGTTGGAGAAACTTTCGGGGTTAGTAAAACTACCGTCCATCGATGTGTATATGCTGTGTGCACCGCTATTAAAGAAAAATTAATGCGGCGTTATATCAGACTTCCGAATGTAGCGGAGGCCAATGAAATTGCATACCGCAGTTCCTTGGTGCATCTTGTGCCACAGATTTACGGTGCGCTGGATGGCACGCATGTGCCTATTCTTCCCCCAACGGAAGGCTACCACGATTACATTAATCGCAAAGGGTGGCCATCTATTGTTCTCCAGGCCCTTGTTGATGACAGGTGCATGATACGAGACATTTGCGTTGGCACTCCTGGAAGTGCCCATGATGCAGCTGTGTTTGCAGCATCGGATCTGTACAGGTGAGCCTACCTTTCAACATCCCTTCTCAGTGCGATAACAACTGAATTAGTACTGTAACCTGCTTCCCTTAAGGTTTTTAATTAAAACTGAAATTTGAATTAATACAAAATAACGACGTTTAATCAAAAAAAAACTCTCTTCATCAGACCATACGAACCGCTCCGCCATTCTCGTTTTGATTGCACGTGATATGTGACACATTTATTTGCATTAAAGCCCTTTTTTCCGACAAAAAGTGTTTCCAATGTAGTTTTTGCGACATCTGAAGTATCGATATGGAATTTATGAGCTAAAGTTAAACGGAAAAATATTATGTCGACATGTACAACATTTTATCGATAATTAGCATTTCCATCAGCTATATCGGTAAAAAAATTTGAAGCACTAAATATTTTTTCGCAAAAACTCCTTGGATGGAAACCTGGCTAGTAAGTACTTTTTTTAATGTGATTCTAATATTTTGTATATGTTAGTAGTCCAACAACAGTTATTTGTTTACTTTGGTATCTGGGATAACATTTGGAAGGCCCACCCTTAATGCCTAGTCCAAAAGAATGCATGTACTGTATCAGATTTAAAATGTTAGAACAATACAACAATATAAATGTCATTCAGCCCAACAAAGTTTGCCAGTCCAATCTACTTAATTCTTCCAAAATGCATCAAGTACAGCTTTGAAGGACCCTAAAGTCCCATTGGTAGTCCTACTTGGTAGCGTGTGTCTATGGTTCCTAACGTTACTAATGCTTACTACTATTTGTTCAAAATTCACCCTTATCAAGTTTCGAGCTGTGTCTCCATGTTCTTGATGAACTCATTTTAAAATAATAGTATTAATCCACTCAACTAATTCCTATCATAATTTTCTTATCCTGCCTTTTCTTAAACTGCAAAGGCTCAGCTCTTTTAATCTTTCTTCATAATTCATCCCCTGTAGCCCTGGAATCAGCCTTGTCACTCTTCTCTTTACTTTTTCTAGTGCTGCTATGTCGTTTTTGTAGTCTGGAGACCAAAACTGCACACAGGACTCCAGATAAGGCCTCACCAGTGTGTTATAAAGCTTCAGCATAACCTCTTTGGACTTGTACTCTACACATCAGGGTGCTAATATAACCTGACATTCTGTTAGCCTTCTTAATGGATTCTGAACACCATTTGGATGTTTATAGTGATGAATCCACTATGACCCCTAAATGACTTTCATCTGGTGTATTTTCAGACCTCCCACTGTGTATTCAGACCTCACGTTTTTGCTTCCTAGGTGTAATACCTTACATTTACTTTCATGAAATTTCATCTGGAATTGTGAAGTAGAGCCACAAATAGGTGGAATTTTTATTAAGATTTACAAAGTACACCATTCATGTGGAACAACTGGCAACACTGCTTTAGTAGCTTAAGATCTTTTCAGGCCAGTTTAAACTGTCCAGCAATCTTTCTTCTATTTATCACCTTTTAATGCAAGTATCATTGAAAATCATACAAAAATCAATATCATACCATGAAGAAAAGATTCAGTTTTTACTGACCTTGATCTCATATGTATGACGATAATAGTGATTAAAATGAACCTTGGAAAAAATATATAATTTTGGAGAATTAATGACTATACAGTATCACATTATACATGTGTAATAATTACAATGCACTGATAATAACTGGATAACAACATCCAGTTCCAATTTCTAACCTGTTAATCCAGTTTAAAGGCTGCAATGCTCCACTCTTTTTGGATAAACAAGACATTTCAATTGCTGCCGACTGGCTAAGCAGATTAGAAGATGGAATTATACATTGAATTACTGGGCTCAATGTCTCATACTCTAATTAGCATCATAAGTTGTTAACCAAAACAAACTGCACAAAAGTCTGGAAGAATGAGACACTCCTGTTGGTCTCCTAATGATTTACCCACTTCTTGCTCCTCTGCAGACACTCTTCCTACAATCCTTATTTTAGCATTAGAAAATAAAACTTTGAACTATGGTAAAAATGATCTACAGTACATAAACAGGATATCATAACACAGCTGAGCCTTGGAGTTTGGAAATCTGAGGACTGCTTCACTGGTGTTAGTGGATGGCACTATCCCCTTAATGTGATTTCCATTTGATACTGGAGAAATTATAGATAAGGGGGTTATGGTCAAGATGATTTAACTGCTGCAAAGCTGAGGTAACAGGCCTCACACATAACAATAGTTGTGTGATATCTGCAGGTAAAAAAGGACCAAGTTGATCAAACTCTCTCGGGTTCATGTAATCATGAGACTGGCCAGTAATTTAGTGCAATGACAGCAGGTTTGCATACAATATGCCAGGCCTCTGGTGATGAAATGAGCACCAGAGACTGGCACCACTCAAACTACATCCCAGTCATCACCTATGATCAAAATATATTTGGTAGGAAAACTGAGAAAAAAATGAAACTCTAAAATGATGTTCCTACATAGGGTAGGTGGGCTCCGTCTCAGCAAATGGGGGAGGAATTCAACAATACATAATGAATCTTTGAATTTGAACCACTCCTTCCTTCTCTGGTTTAAAAGGATCATCCTTAGGTGGTCTGGGCAAATAGTGAAGGCCCCTAAGTGTCTGTGGCAGGCATGATCCAAATTAGGGGAGAAGAGAGAAGACCAAGGACACACCAGAGGGTTTCATTTGATTTATTTTGTAAATCCCTAAAGGAAAATAATTTTTTCACAAGACCTTTGGGTTGGGAGGGTTGTGTCTTTTGGTAGGTTTTGCAGATCTACTATGAAACTAATCAAGCTTAAGCTTCAGGTCCCCTAATCTCAGAGGAGCCCTAAAAGTGACTTTAGTCCACATTGCTTAAATATTTGGGTGTCTACTGTATGAGAATTTTTTTCTTTTTTTAAATAAGTAGGGGACTCTGCCCCCTGTTCTCTTGACTCGTCAAGCTGCCCCCTGTTCTCTTTGGTCATCAACCCCCGGAGGCGGGCTCTGGGCACCCACTATCTTGCAGCTGAGCCACTTAAAGGGTGTTAGGGTGTCTCCTCTGTTAGAGAAAGAGATTGTAATTAAAGAGATGGTATATAGAAGAGTATACAGTAATCCCTCCTCCATCGCGGGGGTTGCGTTCCAGAGCCACCCGCGAAATAAGAAAATCCGCGAAGTAGAAACCATATGTTTATATGGTTATTTTTATATTGTCATGCTTGGGTCACAGATTTGCGCAGAAACACAGGAGGTTGTAGAGAGACAGGGACGTTATTCAAACACTGCAAACAAACATTTGTCTCTTTTTCAAAAGTTTAAACTGTGCTCCATGACAAGACAGAGATGACAGTTCCATCTCACAATTAAAAGAATGCAAACATATCTTCCTCTTCAAAGGAGTGCACATCAGGAGCAGATAATGTCACATAGATAGAGAAAAGCAAACAAATCAATAGGGCTGTTTGGCTTTTAAGTATGCAAAGCACCGCGGCACAAAGCCGTTGAAGGCTGCAGCTCACACTTCCTCCGTCAAGAGCAGGGAGAGAGAGAGAGAGATAGAGAGAGACAGACAGAGTTTGTTTTTCAATCAAAAATCAATACGTGCCCTTCGACCTTTTAAGTATGCGAAGCACCGTGCAGCATGTCGTTTCAGGAAGCAGCTGCACAAAAGATAGCAACGTGAAGATAATCTTTCAGCATTTTTAGACGAGCGTCCGTATTGTCTAGGTGTGCGAACAGCCCTGCTGCTCAATCCCCCTACATCAGGATCAGAGAAAGTCAGCGCAAGAGAGACAGAGAAAAGAAAGTTGGGTAGCTTCTCAGCCATCTGCCAATAGCATCCCTTGTATGAAATCAACTGGGCAAACCAACTGAGGAAGCATGTACCAGAAATTAAAAGACCCATTGTCCGCAGAAATCCGTGAACCAGCAAAAAATCCGCGATATATATTTAAATATGCTTACATATAAAATCCGTGATGGAGTGAAGCCGCGAAAGGCGAAGCGCGATATAGCGAGGGATCACTGTATGGGGCTCGGGAGGAAGGTGGTTTAGTCCTTAGTTATTATAGATAGAAAATAAGTTACCTGAATTTTCCACTACAACTATTTTAAATACCAATGAATAATAAAATGTAGTAAAAAATATTAAAGGAAAAGTAGAAGTAAAAAAGTAAAATGTAATAAAACCTAATTGTAAGAACCATTTGCCAGTTATTTAGGTCATGTTAAGCAGATAGAAGTATTTTTTTAGTTATATTAAATGCCTAATAAATTAATGTATAGTATATGGGAAGTTCTTATAACCCAGCCACAGGGGATGCACAAACCTGTGTGTTTCTCCGTGCCGGTCCCAAGCCCAGATAAATGGGTAGGGTTACGTCAGGAAGGGCATCCGGAGTAAAATTTTGTCAAATCAATATGCGGACAATATGATCCGCTGTGGCAACCCCTAACGGGAGTAGCCAAAAGAAGAAAAAGATATGGGAAGTTCTTATAACCCCCACAAGCTGAAATAAACTTGTATATTTTAACAATTTCTTGTCCCTCTGACTGCAGTTTAGTCTCAGTTAGTTTCCTGCTTTGCCATAGGTAAGGTATAGAAGGCACGCTGTTTCAAACCGGGCCTTAACGTGCTCAGTTGTATGTGCAGAGCTGTACGTTTAGAACGCACTGAATGTAAGTAAAGGATAGAGAAATAACTCATCCTTAAGTATAGAAACAATTAAAGTTTAACAAGAGGAAACATTTTTCCTTTTTTTGCCTTTTATTATACGTGTGTAACAACTTTTCTCTATTCTTATGTGGACTGTTTGCTTTGAATTTTCACTAAACCTTTTTAAAATGAACCTTTATGGACTGAGAGATTTTTTTGGTATGCATTTGGCTCATGGTTGATCCTGCCTTACTTACCAGCAGCTACTGTAATAAAAAGTAAATAAAAAATGAAATTAGATTAACGCCTCATCAATAACAATGTAATGAATTACTTTACCCCATAACTTACATTCATATAAATGTTGCTTTTTTGCATTTCTGCTCACTTATTGTTGTGGATAGTTTTCTCTTTTTCATTTATTGAATGATTCTCTTTGTTCTTGATTTTTATTATATGCAGCTCTTTTTTGTTCATTTTCTTTTTTTAGACTTTCATTATCAGCTCTTGCTGCTCTTTTTCTATCACAACCTGAAATTCGATGTTCTTGTATAGATAACTTACTTTTCTGTCTTGCCATTTTAGCTGACTGTGTTGAAGGGCAAGTTATCACCGAGAGTGTCGCGGGGTGGTATGGAGAGAGAATGTACACAGTAGGAGTAATGATTGGGCGAGCGATATGGAGGGGAGTGGTCAAGGCTGAATAACGCAGATGTGACGGAAAACATTTTATAATATAATACGGATACAATAGAGTGTAATTTAATTCAGCAACTTTAGTCAAAATCTGAGATGTAGTCGTTACAGTTTTAAAAAAAAAATTGTGATAATTTGCTGTGGATCAACCCCATTGAAGAAGGTAACACTGGTTACCCAGATCTCATTACTGGTTGCAAAGGAGCTCCCATAACAATTCAAGCTTCATGGTCTGACACTGATGAAATTTGCTTTGGCAGCACCTCTCTCATCTGCAATTCACCCCTCTGAACTGCTGGATTTAGAATTTAGAGTACAGCTATTATATCCAGGAGAATTCTGTAATCCAAAAGCCACAATTTCAAGTCTGAAAGCCAGCAAGAAGGATAAGCAGCAAAGAGGGATGCTGCCCTGAGCAAATTCCTCAGTGGTGACAGGGAATTTTCTAGATTACATGGACGCTGAGTATGAGGACTGGGTGGTCTGGTCTGTCCAGCTTGGTATGTTCCCAATACAGCTCTCACCAAAGTGAGCCAAATGAGAGGGAAATCAAAAGGATATGCAATATTTTGACTAAAGCTACAAATATCATGAGATACAAGGCATGGAGGGCATTTTATTCTTTAAGCTGCTGTATAATATAATCATTCTATGAATGAGATGAGACTCTCATTTTGACACAAAGGTTTAGCCCAAGATTCACTAAGAAAGTATTAATTTAAGTCCTTATTCATGCATTTAAACTCATTGTATAAAGGACAGCATCTATCTGTGCATGTGTGGTCTTTAAGTTAAAGTTCTTGCCTAAAATCATTTGAATAACAGCCGGGTTATTTATTTAAATAATATACTTACCATTAAAAATATTGAGATTGTAAATTGTAAGAAGACAAAAAGTGAAGTAATCACACTGATAGCTAAGAACCACTTGACCTTTGAAAAAAGAAAAAAAACGCTAAAAATATTGTTCTTTTCCAGAATCTCAAGCTCACAATGCAGCCTCATGAGCCGTGGCTCTTTAGGGATTGTTTGGTCAAAATGCATATTACATTTTCAAAAGCATATTTTCATTTAGGGAGTCATATAGCTCTGGTCTTTGATTATTCTGGAGCTTGTTTGTTCCATACATAAAAATCATGGTATAAACCTTCCAAATAACATAAATGGATACTGCAAGGTTATAGAGCAGAAAACAGCTCTCGACAAGGTGCCAGTCCATCACGGATTACTCATACACACTGAGTACAATACAATACAATACAGTTTATTTTTGTATAGCCCAAAATCACACAGGAAGTGCCGCAATGGGCTTTAACAGGCCCTGCCTCTTGACAGCCCCCCAGCCTTGACTCTCTAAGAAGACAAGGAAAAACTCCCAAAAAAACCTAGTAGGGAAAAATGGAAGAAACCTTGGGAAAGGCAGTTCAAAGAGAGACCCCTTTCGAGATAGGTTGGGCGTGCAGTGGGTGTCAAAAGAAGGGGGTCAATACAATACAATACAGTACAGTACACAGAACAATTTCTCAATATAGTAAGAAATAAAAAAAAAAATATAAATTTTAGAAGTACAGAGTAGAATTTAACAGTAGATGATAGATAGATAGATAGATAGATAGATAGATAGATAGATAGATAGATAGATAGATAGATAGATAGATAGATAGATAGATAGATAGATAGATAGATAGATAGATAGATAGATAGATAGATAGATACTTTATTAATCCCAATGGGAAATTCACAATATATCCCATAATAAGATTTGTATTTGTATAGAGTCCTGGAGACCTCATCCTTCAAGCTGCCTCCCCCATTTGGCCATTCCACAGCTGAAACAGTGCTGGGCCAGCCAATCCGATGAAAGGACCCCTCTCTCCCACGATTCCTGCAATCCTCCATCTGGGATGACTTTTCCTTAGGCAGGCAAAACAACTTGGCAGGTGGGCCATGGCACCAAGTGCCACATTTGAGTACCGAAGTGTGTTTATGTGAGTGTGTTTATGTGTGCTTTAATTCACAGAAACCCCATTTCAAAAATGCCTTGTATGCCCTTATTCCATTAAGAAAAATGGGGGTTTTGATCTTTGGGAAACCGGGTTAACACATGTAGAATTCTCTGCAACTTAAAAACTTTTTTTGGCCATGTTACACCTAAGGATGCACATGTGCACTGCATCGTGTTATCCTGCACATGTCCACAACCTCCAGTCTTTGTTTCAGACACGCATCTAGCAGCCATGGTCATAAAACATAAAAAAAAAGATAAATTTCCTGAGGGAAATGCTTGGGCGATCACATCATCCCTTCTCCTTGTTGTAGTGAGAAGTCAAGCAAAATGACACTTTTTAATGGCTAACTAGAAAGATTACAATACGCAAGCTTTTAAGGCAATTCAAGCCCTTGCTTTACATCTTGCCTGAAAGAGTTGCCTCGAAAGCTTGCATATAATAATCTTTTTAGTTAGCCAATAAAAGCTGTCATTTTGCTTGGCTTGTCACTACATCTATAATGGCTAACATGGTACAACACCCTAGAACTTCTTCTGTTTGAAATAATCTGTCTCAAAACTTAAGAAATTGCTAAACTGATGTTGATGAGCTGAATGTACAGTGCTAATTGTATGGAATACATATACCAAAATTAATAAAACTAAATAAAACATGCAATAACACTGCCAGCCAGCTTCCCCTGAATATGTTTGCTGCTAATCAAGTGGAAATCTCTACCACACTATTTGGTAAAGTAAAAATATTAAAATGGATTGAAGGATGAAACTGTCAGGGAAAACCCATGAAAGACTTCTAGACATCGAAAATGAATGCCTCAGACTGCTGCCTCCTAGTGGTCACCCAGTGATCTTGACATGTTTTATAAAGACAGAGGTTGGGGTTTATTTATTCATTTTATTTTATATTTTGTTAGTGATTTAAATGGGCCCTTACCCTAAAGTACCTTTCCGCTCACCCAACAGAAGACAATTTTGAAATGTACTTACAATGCAGGTCTTTCGAAAAAAAGAGCCACAAACTCCTAGTATTCCACTTAAAATGCTCTGAAAAAAAAGAAAAGCATAAATATGCATAAAATACTTTTATTATCATGTGTGCCATTATAATTGTATAAGCCAATTAACATTCACCACTTGCCAGAACCATGACTAGTAACTATAACAATATAACCGATTAAGAGCATGTGAAAAACTGTAACTGAACCCTGGAGAAGATGAACTTCTAGATGAACAAGAGATACATTTTATGAGGTTTCTGAACTCTTTTAGGACCCAAAAAAAGGGACGACACATCGAAGTGAAACTGTAATATTTGTGGAGGACTGCTTATCCATTACCGAGTGAACCACAGAGCGCTGCGGAAACAAGTACGAGCCTATCAAGATCACACTATACACACCTGTCGCCGATGGGTGATGCAAGGAACATTATGAATGCAGGAAATGGTATAACTTGGCCACTGACTCTACCCTGACCCTGCCTGTTTGCTGTTTCTGCATACAGGAAAGTGCCAGATCCCGCTGCAAAAAATAACCCTGCTGTTCCTGTTTCAAGTTGAATAAAGCTGGTTTTGTTTACTGAGACCGAGCCTCGTGTTTTGGGGTGCAAGACACCGACTCACGTGTCACAATTTAAATACCTTCTGTGTCTTCAGTTATTTTCAACACTCGAGACTTCTCCTTTAATAATGACTATGTGTCATGTACCGTGTGGCTAGTAGGTGGCACAGCAATACTGCTGGCTCGATGTGCAGATCCTTTGGCTTTATACAGCAGTTGCACTCCCCTGATACAGCACACCGTAAACCAGCTCCTGCTTAAGTGTTTGTAAGTGTTTGAAAAAGTAAGTACACCCCAAGAAAACTGTTGTCTTTTTCAACATGTATAATCAGCTCTTCATACAAACTGTGCTTACAAATAAAGGTAATATACCTGAATAAAAACACAAAGAAAATGACTTATTAATCTTTTATTTAGCAAAAATATCAATCAATGCAATGGTCCACAGGGGAAAAAGTAAATCCACCCTCTGTCTCAGAAGCTCGTTTTGGCTCCTTCAGAAGAAATTACTTCTTATAGGCAGTTTGTCTAACTGACCACCAGTCTTTGATAATGACTATGTAAAATGTAAAATTTTTCCACACAAAATTCTATATTTTAAGGGCATTTTCTTACCAGAACATTAGCAGGAATGAAGATGAAGATCATCAAGTCATATCTTAACTGATTTGAAAGTATAAGAATTAAATTCAGAATTCCAAAAGCAATGTGAATAACCTGAAATGAAGAAAAATACTTTTGTACATATTTAAGTGGATTATAGAATGCTAGCCATCCCCTGTGGCTCTGCCCACGTAGCAGTGAAACAGGACAGTGAGGAGGACCCATCCGGCTCCCTACCCCTGAGGTCACCCCTCCCCCTCCCCTCGGCCTGCAGCCTCCCTCTTGGAATAGCACAAATAAATTGGTGCCGCAACTGAACTATGATTCTTAGCACGACGAGAGAAGTTGCAAAATCAACCGGAATGTTCAAGCAAATTATAGAAGGAAACCTGATCTAAATACGATCTAAGATAAGTCCCGAGGCTGGCGCATGAGTGAGGAGGACCCTGCCCCCCTTCCCTCACCCTACTGCATGTCTCTCGAATTCACGCAAATAAAACGGCATCGCAAGCGAACTATAAACCATAGCGCAATGAGAGAAGTCGCAAAATCAGCTGGAATGTTCATGCAAATTATAGAAAAAAACCCGATGTCAATCCATTAAGTAGTTCTCTCGTGAAAAGTGGACAGACATGCAAACAGAGACGTTGGATTTTATAGAGATTTTTTCTTTTTTGTGAAAACTGTGCAATATCTCTTTTCTCAAGTTTAATAATGATGATTCTTTATATAGCGCTTTTCTCGCTACTCAAAGAGCTTTAGATAGTGAGTAGGGAGTCACTTCAACAATCACTAATATATAGCATCCACATTGATGCAATGGCAGCCATCTTTGTGCCAATGTGCTCACCACATATTTGCTATTTGCTGGTTAACAGGTGACTGAGATAGGTAGCCAGTTAGAGACAGGGTAGATTAGGGATACAGAATGGCCAGGCTGTGGTGGGCAATTTAGGCATCAGGATACACATTACCTGCTGCAGCAGAAACGCAACATCTGTAAATTTCAAACCCACCCCAACCATAGCATTTTTACTCCTCTGCCCTCTGGCAGGCACTTCAGAACCCTGCATGCCCACAGTACCAGGCTAAAGAACAGCTTTTACCCCAAAACAGTCAGCCTATTAACTGCACAGCAATCACTTTCCCATAACAGAAACGACCACTGATTGAACTGAAGATCTGCAACAACCACACATAATCACAAACTTACACATGATTCACATGGAACTCAGGACCATTACATTGACTGTAATCTTCCCTTTGACTTCATTTATTTGAGACTTCATTTATTATTTATCTATTTATGCTTAAATGTTTACCATTTCTTTTACTCTGTGTATATTTGGAACTGTTAATAGTAACTGTGCTTCTCATCACTTAATGTTTACTTAGTTTATTGTCTGCTCTTATGTACTTTTATCTGATGCATCTATGGGCTTGCTCCAAACAATATTTCATGGTTTAATACAGTGAAAAAAAGGTATCTTGCATATTGCACAATTCTGTTTACAAAGGATGTCCAGGGATCTTTATGACCAGAGAGAGTCAGGACCCTAATTTTACATTTCATCCGAATCACGGTGCCATTTTTACACTTAGACCACAGGATAAGCGCCCCCCCACTGGCCTTGCCAACACCTCTTCCAGTAGCAACACAAGCTTCTCTTTTTAATCTCTATATATATTAAATCCAATGTCTGTCTGTCTGTCTGTCTGTCTGTCTGTCTGTCTGTCTGTCTGTCTGCCTGTCTGTCTGCCTGCCTGCCTGCCCTACAGATCTCTTTCTTTTTCTCATTCTCACCAGGTAAGCTTTGTCCTTTTCCAACCCTGACTTTGACTCACCTGGGTTCTTTTATGCTGGACCGGGAACACTTCTGGAGTCACCATAACTCAACCCAGGAAGCACTTCCAGGTCAGACGGAACTTCTTACACTGAATATACATAATTGTCCACAAATGTAACATACAACATATAGATCCGTGAAAAACTATCGGCCCCCTTCCTGGTTTTCTCTATTTTTCCTTATTTATAACATTTAGTCCTTTCTGATCTCAAAACAAATTTTGTATAATGCAAAACACAATTGAGTAAATGCAATAAACAATTTTAATTTATTATTTGATTTACTGAAGGAAACAAGTTCACCGACACCTACTGTACATTATCCATGTGAAAAAGTAATTTCTCCCTTAGTCACTCAGTCAATCAATGAATCAAATGGGTTAAATTCAACCAGATATGTCCAAGATTGATTGCTGCCAGCCATCTCTAAAAATATATATAAAATCCAACATCTATCTGTCTGTCTGTCCTCTTTTCGCGAGAGAACTACTTAACGGAATTAGATCTGTTTTTTTTCTATAATTTTCTTGAACATTGCAGTTGATTTTGCGACTTCTGTCATCAGGCTAAGTATCACAGTTTGCTTTGGTACTGATTTATTTGCACAAATCCGAGAAAGGCTCAGTGGGCCGAAGAGGAGGTGGGGGGGGGCCCTCCTCACTCACACGCCAGCTTCGAAGAATATCTTACATCCTCTTAGCTACCGAACGAGAGAACTACTTAACGGATTATAATTCAGGTTTTTTTCTAGAATTTGCTTGAACATTCTGGTTGGTTTTGCGACTTCTCTCATCGCGCTAAGAATCATAGTTCACTTCAACGAGAGATATATTCGAAGTAATCCGAGACAGAGGCTACGGGCCAAGGAGAGGGGGAAGCATGACGTCAGGAGTGGTGAGTCGGTCTACCTCTGTGTTTTGGAGTGTATCCTGCCTTTGCTTAGCTAGCGATACCTCTTTGTTTATTAATTTTTAAAGTTTGTCCTGTTTCACTACTACGTGGGTGGAGCTGCAGGGAATAGCTAGTAGTTGATATTTACAAAACACATTTTTAGAGATTTTGCAAGATGAATGTACCCCTTTAAATAATTTAGAATATTAAAGACCCATTTTCAGTTTCCAACATTATTTTATTGTCTCCTATTTTTTTTGATTTTCAAGAAGAAGGATAAGAAGGTGCAGCAAGGGAGGGTGTGCATTTCAGTGGCCATAGACTTGCGTCACTGTTTTTTGCAGATGATGTGGTCCTGTTGGCTTCATTGTGCTGTGAATTTTAGCACTCATTGGAACAGTTGGCGACTGAGTGTGAAGTGACAGGGATGAGGATCAGCACCTTCAAATCTGATGCCATGATCTTAAGTATGAAAAAGGTGGACTTTATGATTTGTGGTGAGAGTAAGGAGTATGTTGAGGAGACCCTGGAGAGGTGGAGTTATGCTCTAGAATGGAAAGGAATGAAGGTCAGTAGGACCACCAAGACAGAATACATGAATGAGAGGGAGGTCAGCGGAGTGGTGAGGATGTAGGGAGTAAAGTTGGTGAAGGTGGATGAGTTTAAATACTTGGGATCAACAGTACAGAGTAACAAGGATTGTGGAAGAGAGGAGAAAAAGAGAGTGCAAGTAGGGTGAAGTGGGTGGAGAAGAGAGTCAGGAGTAATTTGTGACAGACGGAAATCAGCAAGAGTGAAAGGGAAGGTCTACAGGACAGTAGAGAGAACAGCTATGTTATATGGACTGGAGATGGTGGCACTGACCAGAAAGCAGGAGACAGAGCTGGAGGTGGCAGAGTTAAAGATGCTAAGATTTGCACTGGGTGTGACGAAGATGGAGAGGATTAGGAATGAGTGTATTAGAGGGTCAGCTTAGGTTTGACGGTTGAGAGACAAAGTCAGAGAGGTGAGATTGCGTTGGTTTGGACATGTGCAGAGAAGAGATGATGAGTATATTGGGAGAAGGATGTTAAGGATAGAGCTACCAGGTAAGAGGAAAAGAGGAAGGCCTAAGCGAAGGTTTATGGATGTGGTGAGAGAGGACATGCAGGTGATGGGTGTGACAGAGCAAGATGTAGAGGACTGGAAGATATGGAATAAGATGATCCGCTGTGGCGACCCCTAACTGGAGCAGCTGATAGAAGAAGAAGAAGTTTTCATGCATTAAAAATGTTTAAAGCTTTGAATATCATCTCAAGAAGATTAACCCCAATGAGTACCGTTGGCTTATATGTGAGGATCTGAATATTCTGAGTATCTTTGTGGGTGAGCAGTCAGAAGGTATGGCCAGCTAGGAATAAAAAAAAGGCCACGGCTTGGTTCCAAACAGAGACCACAGTTGGTCAATCCAGATAAAGTGCTGCTACCATGGCTTCACATTAGGCTTGGTTTAATGAAGCAGTTTGATAAAGTCCTACTTGTAAGTAGGAGTCTGTTTTATGGAATTGAGCTGAAAGTATTTGGGTTCTTTTGAACCCGAATTCAAAGGATATTTTTGTCAGACCTAATATTAGAAAACTGATTTCTAATGTAGAATTTGATGGCGTGATGAAGGACTTGGAATCAGAGGCATAAGTATTATTCAAACAAATCATGTTAGGTAACAGTAAAAGGTCCAAATTGTAAAGAAATTGTGAAAATTGTATTACTTAAGTTTGAGACTTGTGTTGCAGCCTAATTCCTTAAAGTTCACTTGTTGGATCTGCATTTGGATTTTTCCCCTGAAAATTTTGGTGTGGTGAATTAAGGGCAGGGTGAAAAATTCTATCAGGATATCAAGGACATGGAAAGAAGATGTAAAAAATTGTAAAAATAGATGTATTTGTGGGCGGCACGGTGGCGCAGTGGGTAGCGCTGCTGCCTCGCAGTTGGGAGACCTGGGGACCCGGGTTCGCTTCCCGGGTCCTCCCTGCATGGAGTTTGCATGTTCTCCCCGTGTCTGCGTCGGTTTCCTCCGGGCGCTCCGGTTTCCTCCCACAGTCCAAAGACATGCAGGTTAGGTGGATTGACGATTCTAACTTGGACCTAGTGTGTGCTTGGTGTGTTTGTGTGTGTCCTGCGGTGGGTTGGCACCCTGCCCAGGATTGGTTCCTGCCTTGTGCCCTGTGTTGGCTGGGATTGGCTCCAGCAGACCCCTGTGTTCGGATTCAGCGGGTTGGAAAATGGATGGATGGATCTATTTGTATGGAATGATTACAATAAAATCAATAAAATAAAAAAAAAATTCCGTTTGTTTGCACTAATGCGATCTTTACTATTATTTTTTTGAGACTTTCGAATTTTCGTACTTCCATTATCTCTAACCTGCTCTGCATGCGTATTGCTTCAATGTTTTTGAATTCTTTACGACGTTCAACTTTGTCATCTACTCTTTGTCTTTTATTTCCAGCCCCAGGCGTGGTTAAATCTCTTGGCACAAGGTCTTGTCTCACGGAGACGTGAAAGTGTTTCTCTGAGAAAGGCATGTCTTGTCTATCTTCCCAAGATTTTTTTTATTATAATAGAGAGATGGGGTCTCTTGAAGTCTTACGTGATCCCATAATTACATGTCTACCAGCAGTGCCTGTAAGAGGTACATGGGATGAGGACACTGCAGCCCACACCTGCAGCAGACCACAATGTAGTAGATACAGCTAATGTAGGAAGAGGGGAGACTTACCCCCAAAATGCGTGGCCTTCCTTCCTGAAACAGATGATAGTGATCTTTATGATAAATAGTAAAAGTCGTAGGCAAGTCTTCTTTTGTAAGCTCAGAATTTGACAGCAGGACTGTAATTATGTGCTCAGCTTTATTCTTGGCTTGCTTCATTGTTTGAATATCGTTAAGTGCTGTGGAAATGAAAAAATAAATAAATCCATGTAAATATACTATATCACAATCAGCAGATATTACTTGTGTTCTAGATGGTGATATTCTATTTTTAAGCTACTTAATATTAAAGAAAGAAGTGCTGCTCATTTTTTACAGTTTTTGATTTACAAGAAACTTCTATCTTTAAAAACAAAATAATTAGTACACTATACACCAGTCAAGTCTTCTTACCGCCTCCAGGAAACCACCCAGCTGCTCACTTCAGAGATGTGTTCTAATTTTTTATATCTGCAAGTGGGCAAGGCAAGGGGTGGAATGTGGAACTACAGCATAAAAAGAAAGAGAGCATTAGCTCTGGAGTAAGAAAACTCCTCCTATAGTTTGAGTGCTTTCACTGAAAGTGGTCGATTTGTTTTAGCCCTCTGACCAACACTCTGCTGTGAGCAGTGAGGCACAAGCAACTGGAAATCTCATCAGGTGCATTTTCACCAATGAGGTCCAAGTGGAATACCACCTGAACTGGCCAACTTAACTCAAAGGTCAGGGAACTGCAGAGCAAAAGGCGCACTTCAGTTATCTTTGCGTTCCATAATGCCTCAAATGTTACCAAAATGTAAGAGAGAGGGCTATTGTCATGTTGCAGTCAGTCATGTTATAATTGCAAATGCATGGCGCAACTCAGTGATGACTGAGAAATACTCGATCAGTCAGCCAGTTCACGTTGAAAAGCTCCTGTGGCTAAAATCTCGAGGGTGGACAGAACTTGCAAAAGAACAGGTAGAACACAATTCCTCAAAGGTTGTCTTTGTAAAGCAGGCCCCAGTTCAGTACACATCACCAAGAAGACAGCTCTTAGAAAACTTATAAGTCAATCATCATCATGGGACAAGAAATCAGTATGATCTCTAAATGAGCGCTCTCTTCTGATCGCTCCATTTGTGATGTCTTCTGACAATGCTAAAACAGCCATGATAGCTGGAATAGTTTGGCCAGCCCGTGCACCATTATATTGTTACTGATTGATTACAATCAAATGCCTTAAATTTGTAAACAATATGCAATTAATTTCGGTGTATTTGATAAAGCCTGTGTCATGGATGTGAATCTACCACACACCAACAGTAGCACGGCTTTGATGCAGGGTGCAGGCCATTTACAAAACCGAGCAGAACATGCAAACAAATGGCTTGAGGCTTCTGTGAAAATGTGTGTAGCGTTACGGCAAGTTCAGTTTTTATACATCTTGACGTGAGCATGGAATCGGGTGTATGCAACATTTTTGTGCGTACGCACCGTTTATACATGAGGCCCCTGGTCTGTAGAAATGCACCAAAGTGTGGTGGGCTGAAAACACTGGAGCAGTTTGACTGAATAATAATGGTGGATTTCATGGAATTAAACACTGGGGCTAACATAAGGTAATGGAGTGCTTGGGGGCTGAAACACTGGACATGTAAAGTGAGCACTTTCCTTAACCAGTATACTGGAAGGTGGACAGTATATATAAGGGGTTAAGAGTTACTGTTTTGTCTTTTTTTTAAAACTATCCTGAATAAATGGGCCACTGGCTCAATTGTACTAAACTTTGATCTCAATATCCTTCTTCCTTCCTTTTTCCTTCCATCCATCCATCCATCCTCTTCCACTTATCCGAGGTCGGGTCATGGGGGCAGCAGCTTGAGCAGAGATGCCCAGACTTCCCTCTCCCCGGCCACTTCTTCTAGCTCTTCCTGGAGAATCCCGAGGCTTTCCCAGGCCAGCCGGGAGACATAGTCCCTCCAGCGTGTCCTGGGTCTTCCCCGGGGCCTCCTCCCTGTTGGATGTGCCCGGAACACCTCACCAGGGAGGCGTCCAGGAGGCATCCTGATCAGATGCCCGAGCCACCTCATCTGACTCCTCTCGATGCGGAGGAGCAGCGGCTCTACTCTGAGCCCCTCCCGGATGACTGAGCTTCTCACCCTATCTTTAAGGGAGAGCCCAGACACCCTGCGGAGGAAACTCATTTCAGCCGCTTGTATTTGCGATCTCTTTCTTTCGGTCACTACCCATAACTCATGACCATAGGTGAGGGTAGGAACATAGATCGACTGGTAAATTGAGAGCTTTGCCTTACGGCTCAGCTCCTTTTTCACCATGACAGACCGATGCAGAGCCCGCATCACTGTGGACGCCACACCGATCCGCCTGTTGATCTCACGCTCCATTCTTCCCTGAACAAGACCCCGAGATACTTGAACTCCTCCACTTGAGGCAGGATCTCGCTCCCAACCCTGAGAGGGCACTCCACCCTTTTCCGTCTGAGGACCATGGTCTCGGATTTGGAGGTGCTGATTCCCATCCCAGCCGCTTCACACTCAGCTGCGAACCGATCCAGAGAGAGCTGAATGATGAAGCAAACAGGACAACATCTTCTGCAAAAAGCAGTGACCCAATCCTGAGCCCACCAAACCGGACCCCCTCAACGCCCTGGCTGCGCCTAGAAATTTTGTCCATAAAAGTTATGAACAGAATCGGTGACAAAGGGCAGCCCTGGCGGAGTCCAACTCTCACTGGAAACGGGTTCGATTTACTGCCGGCAATGCGGACCAAGCTCTGACATCGGTTGTACAGGGACCGAACCGCCCTTATCAGGGGGTCCGGTACTCCATACTCCCGGAGCACCCCCCACAGGATTCCCCAAGGAACATGGTCGAACGCCTTTTCCAAGTCCACAAAACACATGTAGACTGGTTGGGCGAACTCCCATGCACCCTCTAGGACCCTGCTAAGGGTGTAGAGCTGGTCCACTGTTCCGCGACCAGGACGAAAACCACACTGTTCCTCCTGAATCCGAGGTTCGACTATCCGACGGACCCTCCTCTCCAGAACCCCCGAATAGACTTTTCCAGGGAGGCTGAGGAGTGTGATCCCTCTGTAGTTGGAACACACCCTCCGGTCCCTTTTTCCTTCCTTTTAGCAATTTCTCTTTTTCTCTCAAAGATATATATATCTTTGTATATAATTCACTGGGCGTCATGGTGGCGCAGTGGTAGCGCTGCTGCCTCACAGTAAGGAGACCTGGGTTCATTTCCTGGGTCTTCCCTGCGTGGAGTTTGCATATTTTCCCCGTGTCTGCGTGGGTTTCCTCCTGGTGCTCCGGTTTCCTCCCACACTACAAAGACATGCAGGTTAGGTGCATTGGCGTTCCTAAATTGTCCCTAGTGTGTGCTTGGTGTGTGTGTGTGTGTGTGTGTGTGCCCTACAGTGGGCTGGCACCCTGCCCAGGGATTTGTTCCTGCCTTGCGCCCTGTGCTGTCTGGGATTGGCTCCAGCAGGTTGGACAATGGATGGATGGATATAATATGCTACCGTGGCTGTCCATTTATCTGTCCAGGATTTTAAATCACCTGCAGCTTGCAAACTGTTTGACTTATTGACCTGAAATTTTGGTACACATATCCTACTTGACCTCTCCTGTCCGCTTTCAGGGTGATGATTGATTGTAGAATTAACTCTCGGCAGCAGGCGCATGCACATGACTGATAAGGAAAACAAAAACAACGCATGATGGCATTCAGAAAGTTGTAACTAAAAGGCTTCCCCATAGCTAATTCAAATAGTATAGCAAGAATTTTATGAGCATGCACTGAAGCTACTCTCATTTAGTCGCTTGAACCGAAGTGATGCCTCTCTGGGGCAGTCTTGCTTTTATGGCCTTGGGATAGGAAGGGGCAGAGTCAGTTGCCCCCACTGGGTGGGTTCTCTGCACTGTGGAGGATAAAGAAGACAAGGCAGTTAGCTGCAGCACACACTCTCAGCTTTCTTTACTGGGGGTCATTCACTAGTATTTTATAACCAGTATCCCATTTGAACGGCCGTCTCCCTTCAGAAGTCAGCAGGTGAGATTTGGGACTTGGCTGAAGTTAACTGAGCCTCAACTGTGTGCTCCAGTAAGGATCCTGGATTGCTCCCCCGTGAGTTTGGAGACTCCTGTGAAGATTGTAGAAGAGAGCTCCCCAAACTGGGAGGAATGGAAAGCTGTGGCCTCTTCATGTTTAGTAAATTTCAAATATTTTTGTTTACTCAGACTTCCTTTTTGTCTAACATTAAATGTGAGTAGACTGATAGCAAGATGGCACAGTGGTTCTTCAGGCCTGGTTACTGTTTCTATGACTTTTGCACATTTTCTTTGTGTTTAAGTGGGCTTTCTCTGGAGTACCGTAGTGTTCTCCCTCATGCCCTAACTGGGTAACGACTCTCAATTGTTCAGGTATAAAACGAGTAAGTGTGTGTCAGTAACCCTGTGATTGACTGGGATTCCATGTAAGGGTGGATCCATGGGCCCTACATGATCCTGTGTTAGACTAAGCCAAGACTGGAAAGACAATAGTAGATTTAAGACCTGAGAACATTCACTGTGCAAAATTTGCTGTAGTACAGAAAATCAGACAGGAGCAAATGCTTTTTATTACCCTAAAAGTATATTAGCCATACCATATGCCTGTTTTTTATATGTACTATCATTTTGTTTGAAATACTATACCACGTTTTTTAGAATTTTGTATAAAATGAGGACTAAATGACTAATTTTCACTTTCTGCATAAAATACAGGCACTTGAGGTCTGTAAGAACATCTAAATGGATAATCAGTTAGATAAAAAGCTCATAATCACACTTTAAAATTACTGCATGGACATTTTTCAAAAGATTAGCATCAGTCTTACGATAAACGCAAAGTAAAGAAGTTAAATAAAGATTGCTGGAGGCTGCTTGGTCACGATAGGCATAGAGGGAGATGTGACATTTTCTACCTCAGAAAATGGAGTTTAGTTCTCTTATGTTTTAAAGGTTGGCTTTTTATGGGTTTAACCAAACTAGCTGGTTGCTTTAGCAAATCTTAAGAAGTTTTGCACAGCAGAATATTTTATCATGAGATTCTCTTCCTGACCCTAAGCCTAACTCTAAAGGCTCTATGACTGTTATCTTAGACCATTCACAATATTTACATTAAGTAAATGATCATCTTAACAACAGATTACATTACTCCCACTCTCTCATTCTTTACAAATAGTAACTAATAAAATATCAGACATTGTAACCAAGCTTTACAAGGATAGATACATCGATTATAAACAAAAAAAGTATTTATGTGGCCCTATAATCCCATTGATATGTACATTTTATCCCTGAAATTCATAACCCACCAGATTCATAGACCATTCCATTTGAAATTCCACCTGGTAGACCAATAGTATCTGACCGCTCTTCGGAAATCTTATAGGATTTCCTAATATATTGACTGGTTTATTAGACAATACTTTCTAGAAATCACCAAAACACTCAGAATCCCTTCTTCTTCCTTCGTGTTCACATTGGATGTCGAATCCTTGTATGCCAACATCAACAACCAATTTGGTTTAAATTTGGTCAATAATATATTTAAGAGATTTCTAGATTCAGAAAGGCCTGACAAAGCAATTTTGGACTAATTAGGAATTAGTTTAACTCATAATGATTTTGAATTTAACTTGAAAACTTTTCTTACTGACCCATGGCACAGCTATAGATAAACAAATTTGTCCCGGCATATGCAAATATTTATATGGCAGAATGGGAGGAAGGGACTTTTCAAAAATACACCCGCCTTCCATTCATTTACCATGGATATTTAGACGATATCTTTGGTGTCTGGACACACACCTGCAGATTTTCAGCACTTTTTAACATTTTCAATACCCATCATTCCACTATCAAATTACAAGACACAATAAACTATCAGTCTCTTGTCTTTCTGGATACAGAAATCTCTTTCTGTCCTATTTCACCAGTTGAAAAGATTCTACATTCAATAATTTATTTCAAGTCTACAGATACTCATAACCTTCTATATAAATTTAGTTTTCATCCAAAACATACCTTCATTGGGTTGATTAAATCACAACTAATGTGGTTTTACAGAATTAATTTCTATCTTACAGATACGGAAGAGTCTACCCATCTTTTCTTTCAGGCCCTTAGGACAAGAGGCTATTCCTTGAATTTCCAGAGGGCCATACAAATAGAAAAAAGAGAGAAAAGTGATTATTTATTGTACCTTCGCAAATCCAGACCTTCAAACAATTTGAAGGTTAGAATTCCACAACTTCCTGTTGAAAATTTCTAATCTATGGAAAATCTCAGTCACTAATTTCTCGCCACTCTTGACAGTTCTTATTTTCTTTCTCTTAATTCTTTTTCAAATACCTCTTCTTCAAAAACAAGCCTTATGTTAGACTTTAACTGTGTAAATGACAATATCTTGGAGAAATCTTTAACTGTAATTTCTTTGCCACCCTTCTTTTCCTGTCTGCAATTTTATGCTCTAAAAATTCAAATTGTGTTTCCAGTTTCTTTCCAATCTTCTACTTTACAATTCTATTCTTATTCAACTTCTTATAATTTGCTTTTTTCAAAATTTCTTCTACTATGGAATTGACCATCCATTATAGACCCGTTTTTTGCCCTAACATTTGCCTTTCTAGTGCCTAAATCCATAGTCTGACCCAACTTCCCCTTATCCTAACCAATTCTGGGGGATAAGCCCTAAGGTTAAAAATAATAATCCATTTCTTTGATTCAACTCATTCCACTCTTTATTCTAATTAATCTTATAAAATTTAAAAAAAATCATAATTTTAGTATTATGGCTCAAGCAATCCTACAGTTTTATCCAGATCAAATTAATTTTATTAACCCTACAATTAAAAATTCAGATATCATCGATGTAATTATTCCACAGTCTTCGTCTCAGATATTTTCACAAACCAATACAGCAATGAATAGAAAACAAATTAAACTCCCAATTGTTTTTATTTATTTCTTCCAAGCTTGACAATTTGTTTATATTTTACATAATCATTTTTCACAATTACAAAATAACTTTCCACCATCACAACCCTTTTCACCACATACTGTAAGAATAAGAATCTCAAAGATATTTTGGTTCATGTATCCTACACTATCAAAAATAAAAAGAAATATACCTAAGGTTTTCCATTCACATCCAAGAAAATAATGTATAACAAAGCTTCACAAACCAAATTACCCATATTTCAAAATTTTCGGCTATTAACTTCCAATTGTATTTATGGCATTTGAAATGCAAACTGCGGTCACATTTACATCAGGTCAGGTCAGGTCAGTTTGGGGAGCATGCACTGGTACAGTACATTGCCGCACCCACCACATGACAAAACTACTCAGGATTCTGGTTGGCAACTCTCCAGGCAGACCCAGGCGGTCTAGTTGTACCCTCCGGAAATGACCTCCTATCTGCCGCAGCCAGGTGTTATGTGGGCGCCCCCTTGGCCTGGTCCAGCATATCGGGCCCTCAACAATGAGGATTCTGAGAGCTGGATCACCCTTGGTGCAACAAAAAATTCTTTAAAATTCAGGTTCATTCAATATCTCAGAAATATCGAAAAACAAGATTATCAAATCACCTTTTAACAGCATTTTGCACAATATAATTACAAACCATTAATGTTTGACTTACAATCACAAGAACACTGGACAAAAACACAGACACTAAAATGGGAAAGGCATTGGATTAAAGCACTAGATACATTTGCACTTAAGGGATTGAATGATAAATAATATCAGCAGGGTCTGTTTAAATATATTTAATTAAAATATGTAAGTAACTTATTTATGGACTGTTGTTTTAGAATATTAAATCCTTATTTTTATTTTTAACTAGCCGTCCCCTGCAGTAGTGAAACAGGATGGTGAGGAGGGCCCTACCCAGATCCCCACTCCTGATGTCACGCTTCCCCCTTCCCTAGTCTAGCAGCTTCTGTTTCAGATTACCGTGAATATATTGCTCCTGAAAGTGAACTATGATTCTTAATATGATGAGAGAAGTCGCAAAATCAACCAGAATGTTCAAGCAAATTATACAAAAAAACCCAATCTAAATCTGTTAAGTAGTTCTCTCGTGAAAAGCAGACAGACATACAGACAGATAGATGGATAGACGTTGGATTTTATATAGAGAAAGATTGTAATTTCTCTTGATTGTTTCTTTTCATCAGATTCAGCATAATCTTTAAAACAATTTAATCTTGTTAAATAAGGGACTAGAGTGCCAGTGCTCAGCCAAATGGCTGAAATTCCCCTAACCTAATGTCCTGTAGTCACCTTTACTGCATGCAAGAGGATCAGTTAAATTATTCTAACTGCTGGGTAGAGTAGTAAGGAATGGTACTAATTCCAAAAATAAAATAAAGTGTTAACATTTTATTTTAATATTCTGGACTATTTCTAGAAATTCTGATGCTGTTTTCTCTACACGCAGTAAAAAAAACGACTGAAAAGAAGATTCCGAGGCTTCACCATTAATTTTCAGTGCAAAACTGAAATATGGAGAGTACTTCAGCGGACTGTGAAGAGTCATCACGACATGATCCAAAAAACTTCTTGGGGCCTGTTTTTGTGATTTGCAATTTTAAACCATTGTTGAAGATTTTTAATTTTTTTATTAAAATACCAAATTCCGTATCTGACACTGTGTTCTATAGTAGGGAGTTGTGCAGCTACTTTATGATGCTTTTTTTTCCCCCGAGTTCACATATTTTTTCAGTGGTTTTGAATTACAAAGAATCACTTTGCATGTTTGTGTAATTATTGTAATTTTCTTTAAGCCTTGTTAATTTTATTTTTTCGTCATACTTTAATAAATATTTTGCAATCTCAGTGTGTTTTTCTATGGGCGCCGTCATTATGGTGAACCATTGTCATGATGCAAGGAACGTGTCCCAGAAATCGGGCCACTTGATGTCGTCAAAATGAGCATACATTAGCTGTCACAAAGAGCAAGTAACTCTTTGTGCAAGTTTGTGGATACTCTCTGGAAGTCTTGTGCAAAGTTTAATGTCGATTTACTGGCAAACAAACTAGCAATTGTGTTTCTAACTACGACCTTGGCTTACATTCTGGTGTTGTAGAAGAGTAAGCTTGATTTATTAGTTTTGACCTGGCACATTGCTGACTTACATTTTGTCTTCTGGCCAGTTACCCTGACACTTTTCAAACCATGAGATGTCTACCTTACTAGAGATACTTTTGATGGTCAATGAAAGGGAGGGAAAACTGGGGACAAGCTCTGTATTGCAAAAGGGTGGGTGTAGTTGTATAGAAAGGTTTGCATACACATTCATTTTATAAACTGCTTCATTTTTTTCCTTTAGCTTGCAGAAAATAAATAGGATGTGGAATTTATGTGGCTGCAAATGCTGATTTTGAAAAGGAGCAACAAAAAGATATCGTCTTCACAGCAGATGAAATACCACATCCTGTTTGCCACTAAGTGAGAACATTTTGTGAAGACGGCCTTGGAACTGCGACAACTTAATCGTTACTCGCTTTCAAGGTAAATGATCAACTCACGCTATCATTTATTTTTACTCCATGTTAATGAGTGTTTTTTTTTTTTGTTGTTAATAACAATGAATATCGAAAATTTATATACACAAGTTCAATTTTTGCTCTATAAGGTATGAGTAAAACTTAATCCATTCTTAGCAGATGCTATTTGAGTGGTTGATGGAGATGATTTGTGATTTGAATTTCATTGGGCATTATGCACTGTATTTCTCATGCTGTATAAATCTGATGCATCGGTGAAGGCCAAGGGTGGCTTAAAATGTTAATTTTAGTATATAAGTATTAGATCATTAAAATAACTTTTATGGTAAGTTTACAGTTCACTGTATTTAAAAGAATCACATTTTTACAGCGGAAGGAGTGTTTTAATTTTGATTTTGATTGGGGACATCTTAATTACACTCAATTTTAAGTAATACTTTAGTTTATGTACTACAAAAATGCTTCTATTACTCATTTACTGTTACATAGCAAGACCTTAACGTACACTTCTTTGGGTTTTCATAACACTTACAAAGCATCAGTAAAGTGTTTAATCATCACTGCTAATAAAACTTCACTTTGGAGAGGTCTGGGGTGGCTTAATGGAGACACATTTCTCTTCATATTACGTATTTAGTGTATGACCTATGAGTCCTTCATGTTAACGAGTAATTTCCCATCATGTCAATATGCCACACTGCACTGAATGGACATTTAATGTGAATAATTTAAAACTTTAAGTTTGAACATAGTAAAGACCCATCACAAGCTCTAATTCTATTGGAGTACTACTATGTTTTAAGAAAAGAGAGAGCTCAAAGGTACCTATTTATTGCCTTTCCAACATTTAATTATCAAAGCACTAGGTAACATCTGACTTCACTGAGGGTGATGAGTGATGTTGCTGAGGTTAAAACCAATCCAAAGGCAGATGTTAAAGTACCGAACTTCACATGTGAACAGGTGAACTTGTCAAGTTCAAAACTGAACGTGAAAGGGCATTGACTCATCAAAATCACAGTCCACGAGACAAACAGGTTTAAACATTCAAGGCACTGTAACATCCCCCGGTTAATCATTTCTCCATTACACATATAATACACTCTTAAATTTAATTTCATTTCCGAGGTTTGAGCCTCTTGTGAATGGTAGTTTTACCTCTAAATTGTGTCCTACAAAGATTTAAAAAGATTAACAGCAAATGAAACTTGTTTGCACAAACAGAGAGGAAAGACAAAACCATGTAATAAAAGGGTAATTGTTCTGTCTGTGGAATGGTTAGCACCACATTATGTTCAGTCCCTCTCAAAAAGCCCCGTAAATCAGTTATAACATGCGGATTACGATTAAGCTCAGCATCTAATGGTTTGACTCATATAATGGCCATTTGATGTAAGGTGTGATGCACCTTTAAGAGGTCCTGCACAACTTCTGTGGGGTGTTTGTATAGGAGCTGTTACGATGTTTTGCTGGATGATTTTGTATTCAAGTTAAGTATGCATTAAAAATGGAGTGGCTCTTGTTTTAAAATCTTTTACAGTCTGGATGCATGTCTTTCACAAAGGACATATTTCAACATATCTAAAAAATTGTTTGTTTTTCTTTTTTTTTTTGGGGGGGGGGGGGGTGTCTGAACGGTGACAACTGGCCCCTGCAGGTCCCCCCAGCAATAGCAAGTGTCCATTCCACATATCTTTGGAGGCTCAGGGTTAGGAATATAAAAAGGAGATGATGTCATTTAGTTTAGGACTAAACATATTTATAAAAGGGAAGAATATTAACAGATTTAGTTGTGTTTCTGGACAGTACCAGGAATATTCACTTATGGGCTTAGGAATTCATAACAGAATGCTGGCCAGCGAAATGCGCAGTTTTCTGTACAAAGGAAGAAAAAGTAACACAAAAGTGACACAAAGTTTGTAATTCATTATGTCTATAATATAATATAACGCTAACGTCTGTGTGTCCAGTCCCTCAGAGCAATCTGATTGGACAGTTTGGCTTTGGTGTGATAGGTCAATTGAACTTTAGTGAAGTTACAGAACAGGGAGTGCAAGGAGGAGTAAAGGTGCATGCTGAGAGAGTCGCCTTCAAAAAGCAAGCAAGTATAAAACCGGAGTATGAGAAACAGGCTTTGGACACACAACTTCAGAGAGGGACCGCCAGTGAAGAGGCATTCAGACACATGCTAAAGCAGAGGAAAGGTGCTGCAAGTACATGTAGGGCAAATATGTTTAAATTATTCTATTACCTTTCTTCGACAGGTACCGTAGCTAGTTTTATATTGAGTAACTACATATATAACATATATTTAGTTACCTTTTTATGTTAGTAATGAGCAACGTAACTAAGTTATTTTTAACAGTAACATTCCCCATCACTGTTCACAAGGCATCAAGCTTTTGAATTAAAGCCCCGCCTCTCACCTTCTTTCATTGGTCCAGAGTCCTGTCTTCAGTTCAAAAGCTTGACCCCATGTGAACATGTGTGAATGTGCTCTGATTTGCCATAAGTTTTTTTTTAACAATATGTTTGCAAAAACTGCACACTTTTTCCCGTTGTGAGCGTATGAGTGGATGACTTGATGTCTGGATTATGTGACACAAGTAACGTGAGATTTGTTTTCATGGATGTTATTCTGTTGTTTGCTGTGGTCCCGTGTTTGGTTTCCTTTGCCCATAAAAACCTTGTCTCATTCCTCTATTTTGTGGCTATCACCACAAACTTCATTGAGTAAGTAACTTATTAAAGCACAATATTTGGGTGGAGTATTTCTTTAAATTCTTCATTTAATATGTCAACAACTAACTATGAAGCTGATTGGTTAAAGATGAATGATGTGATTAAGAAATACTTCTATTTATACCACGGCCTTCTCATCCAGTTAAATCAGCCCTTCCTTTTCAAATGGCTGTGGTTCCCTGTAAGTCTTTGTTTCATAGCCATACGACTCCAGTTTAGATTAATTCTCTCACAGGCTACTTACTGCATGTCGCTTGCTCAGGTGAGTGTAACATGCGATTTCCAGTGATATTTGTAAAATAATACCTGGGCAACCCGGGAAATAGAATGAATTTTTATTATTCTTTCTTTTCTGTTCTTTACTGTAGCAACGAGAAGCTTTTACCGTGATGACCTCTTCAAGAGATTTTGAAGAATATACTATGGACCAACAGATTACACAAGACAACCCAGAGAGTAAAATTCGGGTGCAGCTCATCCCGGTTGTTCTCCCCATTCAAAAGCCTTTGCAAACCTGTGCTATTTTATTGGGGGTAAGAGAAAGTCACATTTTCTTCCTTTACCAAATACCTTAATTTCACCCAATCTCTGATTTTCTGAACACCATGGAGTTTTGTAATTCATGCAATCCATCTACTTATCCATTCTCCATCATACTTGTCCATTTTAGGGTTATGGGGAAAATGGAGCCTATTCAGCATCAGCTGAAGAGCAAGAACCAAACCTACACAAAAAAAAGGTGGTAAATAGTTAATTTTTAAAAGTGTGAAATAATGTGTTATATGTGGGTTCACATCGGTATAGAAAAAAGACCAAAGTTCAACGTGCAGGCATAGCAACGGTGCAGGAGATACACGACTCAGTTGTACAGCAGTGGTTCTCAATCTGTGGGCGGGCCCCCCTTGGGGGGCGCAAAGTAACAAAAAGGGGGTCGCGAAGATGTGAAAAAAAGCAAACAAGAATCAAAAATATGAAAAATACATCTATTGAAACCAACACAAATTAACTTAAACTATATTGTGATACTAGAAAAATAAATACAGAGTTAGATAAATGTCGATAAAGTTAAGTAGGTATAATAAAATATGCATCTATGATATATCCATCCATCCATTTTCCAACCCGCAGAATCTGAACGCAGGGTCATGGGGGGTCAGCCAACACAGGGCACAAACCAATCCTGGGCAGGTTGCCAACCCACCGCATGACACACCCACACACCAAGCACACACTAGGGCCAATTTAGAATCGCCAATCCACCTAACCTGCATGTCTTTGGACTGTGGGAGGAAAACGGAGCGCCCGGAGGAAACCCACGCAGACACGGGGAGAACATGCAAACTCCATGCAGGGAGGACCCGGGAAGCAAACCCAGGTCTCCTAACTGCGAGGCAGCAGCGCTACCCACTGCACCACCGTGCCACCTTCTATGATATGTCATTAATTAAAAAAGAACAAATTGGTAGTAGTGGGCTCCTTTCAAAAAAACGTTAGGAGGGGCGCAATTAAAACTTATGAAAACTTGGGTCACAAATACTTAAAGGTTGAGAAACGCTGGCTGTACAGTATAAAGCTTACTGTTCTTTCAGAATGAAACTGACATGATATTGTTAGGATTGTTTCAATCTTCTAATTTTCTTTTATTCTCTAACTACTTGCCTTTAAACTCTGCAGCCATCAAGAATGTTATGGTGTCCTCACAAGATTCTTTTTTTGCCTAGAAATTATCTTGGCAATCTTTGACTATTTATAACTCCTCCCAGTTGCATTTTACCCATCCTACTCTAACTCTCTCCTTTATTGCTGTTGCAATTACAACTTTCTGACTCAAACACCTAAACTATTTATTTGAAGAGGTCTGCTTGTTTAAGCTTCGTATTTCTTCTGTGTACAACTCTTATTCTTTCATGCCATCCTTTGTTCTGCATACCTCCCAACAACACTACTGTTGTTGCTACATTTATTTCAAAACTCCCAGTTTATCCACTTTCCATTTGTTTCTGCTACATTTGATCTGATGTACTATTCGTATAATCTTTCCCAGGATCCTCTTTTTCCTTAAACATCAACAGACCACCACCCGGGGCACTCTGTCCTACTCTTTATTCCAACTCTATGAATGCACAGGACATCTTCCCTTTCCCTTCAATTACTCTCTATGATGTCAGTGGTTCCTTTTCATTTTCTGAATCCAAACTGGAGTTTGTCAGTCCGTGTAATTATGTTCAGATTTTTGCTTGACTGTTGTTTCTGATATCTTTATGCTGTGTTCCACTTATTTTACCCCTTATTATGTCTGCCTTTTGCTTGAGAGTAGGTACTATCAGGCTTTCTGGACACTCTCCTAGTATGTTTTCTTTGCTTCAGATGTTTTTGTAGGATTTGATGTGGCCACTCTATTCCCTCCTCTCTGCCTATTCATGTCATACTGATTGATATTCCTAAGGGTTTGTTGGTCTTTTCGTTTTCACTCTTAATAATGCTAGCTGGATGTCCTCTTACTGTAGTTTAACTGCTACAGCTATGCTAAAATGAATGTCTATCTATCTATCTATCTATCTATCTATCTATCTATCTATCTATCTATCTATCTATCTATCTATCTCTCTCTCTCTCTCTCTCTCTCTCTCTCTCTCTCTCTCCCTCTCTCTCTATCTATCTATCTATCTAATCCTTCCTACTATACCAAATAATATCTATGTTATCCTGTCTACTATACTAAAATTCATATCTATCTATCTATCTATCTATCTATCTATCTATCTATCTATCTATCTATCTATCTATCTATCTATCTATCTATCTATCTATCTATCTCTCTCTCTATCTATCTCTATCTATCTATCTATCTATCTATCTATCTATCTATCTATCTATCTAATCCTTCCTACTATACCAAATAATATCTATCTATGTTATCCTGTCTACTATACTAAAATTCATATCTATCTATCTATCTATCTATCTATCTATCTATCTATCTATCTATCTATCTATCTATCTATCTATCTATCTATCTATCTATCTATCTATCTATCTAATCCTTCCTACTATACCAAATACTATCTATCTATGTTATCCTGTCTACTATACTAAAATTCATATCTATCTATCTATCTATCTATCTATCTATCTATCTATCTATCTATCTATCTATCTATCTATCTATCTATCTATCTATCTATCTATCTGTCTGTCTGTCTGTCTGTCTGTCTATCTATCTATCTATCTATCTATCTATCTATCTATCTCTCTCCTCTCTCTCTCTCTCTCCTCTCTCCTCTCTCTCTCTCTCTCTCTCTCTATATATATATATATATATATATATATATATATATATATATATATAAAATCCTGCCTACTATACCAAATACTATCTATCTATGTTATCCTGTCTACTATACTAAAATTCATATCTATCTATCTATCTATCTATCTATCTATCTATCTATCTATCTATCTATCTATCTATCTATCTAATATTTTGAAATGGAATAACCTAGTAAACGGGCGGCACGGTGGCGCAGTGGGTAGCGCTGCTGCCTCGCAGTTGGGAGACCTGGGGACCCGGGTTCGCTTCCTGGGCCCTCCCTGCATGGAGTTTGCATGTTCTCCCCGTGTCTGCGTGGTTTTCCTCCGGGCACTCCGATTTCCTCCCACAGTCCAAAGACATGGTGGATTGGCGATTCTAAATTGTCCCTAATGTGTGCTTGGTGTGTGCGTGCCCTGAGGTGTGTTGGCGCCCTGCCCGGGATTGGTTCCTGCCTTGTGCCCTGTGTTGGCTGGGATTGGCTCCAGCAGACCCCCGTAACCCTGTGTTCGGATTCAGCGGGTTGGAAAATGGATGGATGGATGGATAACCTAGTAAACCAGTAAAAAGGTGAATTGTACAGTGCCTTTAAAAGTACATAAACTCTTTAAAGATTTTACATTTTATTGTTATATAAAAATGAGTTATAGTGGATTTAATTTGTCTTTTTTAACACTGATCAGCAGATAAAGACTCTTCAGTGTCAAAGTGATCCAAGGCAATCTCTGCCAGGATTAACTTGGACTACGGAGCTCTCTGCTAGTTCATTTATTTGTAATTTATTAGTTGAGGGCCATTTGAAAAAACTAAATGTATGTGATGTACGTTCGAGCTTTGATAATCCCCTCCAGGGTTGGGTCCTGCCCGGTGCTCAAAGATGCCTTGAGAGGCAGGGTCAGAAAGTGGATTGCTTTATATTGATATGAATTAGTCTCTACTTTAAATTATAGAAATGCAGAAATTTGACTCGTGATGCTCAGGTATTCCATCTGAAGCCATTTCTTACCTCATACCTGAGCCTACCAGATATTCACTGGTTCTCCATGACCCTGAACTGGGTAAACAAGTATACAAACTGAAATTTGTAATGTTACTAAAAGGAACGTTACTTCTTAAATAATAATAGAATCTTATATTTTGTAAAATTATAACATTTCTTACTGATTTTCCTCATTGTACAGACCATTGAGATTTTATCTGGGATTGCAATCAATGGATGTGGAGGAATTTTGACAATGAATCCTCAGTCATATTCTATTACTCTCAGAGTGACTTTCTTATCAGGAATCCAGGTATTTATATATGAATTTTATTTCTATAATGATTGGCATGGAGGCATAGTGGTTAGTGCTGCTGGTTTAGAGCTATCCAACCTAAATACACATTTTGGCCAGGTTACTTACTATATGGTATTTGCATGTTCTCCTCTTGTCCTACAGGTACTCTTTTTATTTGTTCATGTCCCATAGGTGCACACAGTAGATGGATAAGTGACTTGAAATTTTCACTGTATGAGTGCACTTTATAATAGAATGCTGTCCCTACTAGGACTGGTTCCTGTGATTTTCCAAATGATATGGCTCATGTACATTTGAACATTAGGCATATTTTGATAATAACAGGCTATTCAGTGCACCAAAGCTTATCAATCCTATCCACTTAATTCCCCCAAAACAGCATCATGTTGAATTCTGAATGTTTGCCTCAATACTTGGTAACTTATTCCATGCGTCTATAGTTCTCTTTGTGAAGAGGAATTCTGTAACGTTTATGCAAAATTTACCCTTAAGAAGTTTCCAGCTGTGCCTCCATGTTCTCGTTGAACTCATTTTAAAGTAAGAGCTTTGATCCATCTGTATCAATTCCTTTCCTAATTTTAAAATGCTTCAATCTTGTCACCTTCTAATCTCCGTTTCCTTAAAGTGAAAAGGATCAATTCCTTTAATCTTTCCTCATAACTCATCCTCTGCAGTCCTAGTATCAGCCTAGTCGCTATTCCTTGGGGACTTTCTCTAGTGCTGCTATGTCTTTTTTGTAGCTCTTTTGTGTTCACTCCTCCCTGCTTGCTTTAATGTTCTTTAATAACACACCACTTTCACGCTCTCCTGTATCCTTTGGTGTCATCCTAGATTTCACAGTTAGTCATGAGCACCTCCATTATTCAAACTTTTTTTTGTTGTTTACCAGTTATTTGTTCTGAATTGTGTAGTAATAAAATGAAATCAAATGACTCTTAAAAGTGCCCTGTTAAATAACTGATTGAGAATTTTATTTTCATTAATTAGTTTATGATCTCTGGAACGTTGACTGTCCTCCTGCAGTGGTTTTCAAGCATTTCATTGGTAGGTAAACAATTATGAAGCAATCAAATATTCATAATTCAAACAATTGCTAAGCATGAATCTCTCTTTCGCTCTCTCTCTCTTTATATATATACTAGACAAAGAGCCAATTTCGACAACGTAAGATGAAACGGGCACGAGTTTGTGTCAGCAGTGTATGAAGAACAAATGATAAGTAACAAAGAAGTTGTTTTGTAATGATTGTAGTCCGCTTTACTCATTACTGTACAGGCTTGTACTGTTAGTTGATGAATTTGCCACACCTATAGTATAATATTGAGTGATGAATGTTCCAGTACAATATGGAATAGTAATAAGTATAAGCACCACAAACCTGATATTGGTGTATTGAATGAATGAGTAATTGAATCAGAATGCGTAATTAGGCCTCGAGCTGTAGTCGAAATTGCCTTTCAGGCCTCTAGAGCTTTAATCGAAGTCGCCTTTCTCTTTGAATTTTTGCGGTCGTAAATCCGCTGCCTGCTGCGATGTTGGGGTTGATGTCGGTCTCGTAAGGTTTTTCGGGCAGCTGCGCAGAAGGCGACTGTGCATTTGGCTTCGAACATGCGCAGAAGGCGACTGCGCATTCGGCTTCGGACGGACGTGAGTGAGTGAGTGAGTGAGTGAGGAGGCAGGTGAATTATGTATTAAGATGTATACATTATATATGTATATGTATACTGTAGATTTATACTGTATATATATATATTATACTGTATATAAACGTCTACGTGTGGAAGTGTGTCTGTCTGTCTGTTCGGCCCAGAAGTCCGAGGCTACAGCATGAAGCTCAAAAAGCTGGCAAGGCGTCGGAAGAAGGAAGAAAGAAGTACGAGGCTACAGCATGAAGCTGAAAGAAAGCAACTCCATCACCAAAGTGAAACCGCTGAGGAAAGACAAATGAGAGAGAATCTCACTTAGCCACTGATAGACAAGGGAGGCAAGCACATCCGCAAAACGAAACCACCAACTGCGCACTTCAGATTTTTTTCTGACAACTTCAATGGTTTCTAGGAGCCCGGGCTTTTTACAGAACAGGCTTACACAGCTAGTATATATATAAACATATATGCATGGAAGTGTGTGTGTCTGTGAGGCCCGGAAGTGAGAGGTGGAGTCGGGGTAAGGGCTCCACCTCCGAGGAAACAGAAACTCGCTTGGCTCCTAATAACACAAGCGAGGCGAGCACATCAGCAAAACAAAACCTCAGAGGAGAGACAAAGTAGCTTAGCTGCTTAAATCGGCAAAACGGTATCCCTTTTACTTTTCCTTCCGCCTCTAATGCACAAGCAATGTGAATACATCAGCAAAACCAATACTTCTAGGAGAGAGACGCCCAGAGTAGTTCCTTTTAATTACCTGACATCTTTACATTTCAGTTTTTTTTCTGACAATTTCAATAGTTTCTAGGACACCGGGCTTTTTACAGCACAGGCTTACACATCTAGTATATACTGTATATAAAATGACAAAATGTCTGCTGTTCATGCTCGGGTGTAATGTCATCAGGCAGTCACACGAGGGCTAGAAAGGGAAAAACGCACCAAGAAAGAGGGGCATATAAGCCAGCGTATATGGTAAACTGGTGAAGATCCCTAAATGCGCAATTTCTTTGAAACCGACAAACCTACCATTGTGCCTGATTTAATCAATGGGTGTTTTGCTATATTTATATGTAATTAAATGCACTAGACCTAAAGATTTTTTCCTCAGTGGAATAAAATGGTTTACTATAACCTTAAATGTATGCTACAGTTTAGGAGATACCAAGGAGAACGAGAAGACAAAACCCAAAAACATTGGACAGAAATCGATTTTCAACATGTGTGAGTGAGAAATAGTGTGTGTGTTATTAAAAAGTATCATGTTAATCCTTTACTGTTATTTTTTTTTCATACCACTACAGCTGAACTTGATAATGAACAGTGGAAGTTTGATGTTTGCTTTCATTGGAATAATTGTGTATTCAGTGCAATTATCTAGGAAGTCAGAATTTGACCCTTTGGTAAGTGTCTCATTTTATGATATTTGCTACCACATAGTCTAATGGTTTGAATAATGGGAGGATTTACTTTTATTGTTGTTTCAAGATGCTCTGGAAATGTAACTCTGGGTATTAGGTTTGATAATGGCAGAAGTCATTTTCACATTAAATTTTATTTAATGTGTAATGTACTGATTGTCTGTTAAATTTGTACTACTATCACTAGTCTAGGGGGTCACATGCAATAAGCACCTCATTGTACTTTGTACCTGTGACGATAAACTTGAACCTGTTCTTTTCCATTTATTCATTCAACCACTGTCTTCTCCAGGTCAAGGGAACCTCAGCCTATTCTAACAGCACTGAGAGTACGGTGGATGATAACCTTGAATGGAATGCTGACAGTCAACCGCATAAGGTACAATATCTGTTTCATTTATTAAATTACTGTGCCACATGAAATATCTTATTCCTTCTTTACATTACAGTTACTGATTTAAATCAATTGTAATAGTATTTTAACTTAAAAAGTAAGTTAAAACAATGTGCAGGGTGAAGGGTGTTATTATTATATTATTTAAGAAGTTTGATAGAATCTGTTAAGGTTTGGATCTCAGCCTATTTACGAGATGTTTTGCAGAAACCCCCCAATCCAAAATATCTGCACAAGTTTTTCTCCGGGTACTTCACTTTTTCTCTCACATCCTAAAGTAATGTAGTTTAGGGAAACTGAACATCCTAAAGTGGTCCAGTGTGTGTAATCTGTGTATGTGCATATTGGTCCACCTAAATGATAGTTTTGATGTGGTAGGCAAGTACAGTAAATACAGTATGTCCAGTACTTCCATACCAATCAGGTACTACCTAGAGCTGATCAGTTGTGGTCTCTACAGGGCACTATAAAGCCAAACTCAAAAATTACCTGTGAAGAAAAAATAATTGAAAAGAAAAATCTAATCCTTTACTTGAGGGTTTTACTGAATCTGTATGTCTGGTACCACCGTAACAATCAGGAACTACATACGTTCTACATGCTAGTGTGCTACTGCTTTGCATGCATCTGGCATTGTGCCTCAATGTATTGTGATAGATTGAGGTCTCCGTGACCCCTTGAACCCTCAGACTAGACGTCAGACACCAGGTAAAAGTCCAAATATGAATATTTATTTTAATAATAAAGTGCACAAAGCACCCTCCTCTCCACAATACTCAATAATAAATCAATAAACAATACACAATAATCAATCCTCCACACTCCCAGACGCGTTGCCACCCTTCCACCCAGCTCAGCTCGACGTCTGGGATTTCCCATAGTCTTTTTATAGTCCTTGATCCGAAAGTGTTTCGCCCTCTCTGTCCACGTGACTAGGAACACTTCCGGGTCATATAAAAACTCTTCTTCACCCGGAGGCACGTCGTTTTCCTGTCATGTGATCATGACGCACCTCCGGGTTATAGGGCACGTAAGAGTCCGACAGCCTCCCTACGGCGACTCCTGGTGGCCCCCATGGTATCCAGCAGGGCTGTGCATATAAACTACAGAGTCCATGATGCCCTGCTGGAATTCGGGGCACGTCCACGCTGCTGGGAGAGCTCCTCCTGGCGGCTTGGGGGTGAGGGCCGGAGTAGAAAGCCAGCAATCCTTCACAGTATGTATAATCTCTGTATGACCAAATACTTTACATATGTATTGGAATTGAATGTCAGCATGGAAAATGCATTTATATTAAACCAACAGACCTGCTGGTGCCAATAAACACCCCATACAACAGTCAGTCAGTAGGGGGAATAAATGAACAAACAAACGTTTTTTGTCCCAAAGTGGAAATTTGGCTTTGTACAGAAGTCGTTCAGATAGATAGATAGATAGATAGATAGATAGATAGATAGATAGATATGAATTTTGGTGTAGTAGGCAGGATACCATAGATAAATAGACAGACTTTAATTTTAGTATAGTTCGCAGCATAAAACAGATAGATAGTGTAAGTACAAGGAAGTGCCAGTAAACCCAAACCACAGACACAATGTCACCTAACACAATACCGTACCACATGCGTTTCAGGACAGGTTATCCACCTGAAGCTAAGCAGTACTTAGATGGGAGACCAACTAGGAAAGCTTGGGTTGCTGCTGGTAGGGGTGTTGGTGAGGCCAGCAATTTAAACTACAGTAGAGGACATCCAGTTAGCATTAATGAGCATGAAAAAGGAAAGACCAACAAACCCTTAGAAATATCAGTCAATAGAGGAGGGAATAGAGTGGCCACATCAAATCCTACAAAAAAATCTTGAACGAAGAAAACATACTAGCAGAGTGTCCAAAAAGCTTGATACTACCTACTCTCAAGCAAAAGGCAGACATAATAAGGGATAAAATAAATGGAACACAGCATAAAGATATCAGAAACAACAGTCAAGCAAAAATCTGAACATAATTATACGGACTGACAAACTCCAGTTTGGATTCAGAAAATGAAAAGGAACCACTGACATCATAGAGAGTAATTGAAGGGAAAGGGAAGATGTCCTGTGCATTCATAGAGTATGGAATAAAGAGTAGGACAGAGTGCCCCGGGTGGTGGTCTGCTGATGTTTTAGGGAAAAGAGAATCCTGGAAAAGATTATACGAATAGTACATCGGATCAAATGTAGCAAAACAAATGGAAGTTGGAGAAACTGAGAATTTTGAAATAAACTTTATTTGTACCCAGGGGTAATTTGGCTTTTAACCAAAGCTCTTTAGATAGATAGATAGATAGATAGATAGATAGATAGATAGATAGATAGATAGATAGATAGATAGATAGATAGATAGATAGATAGATAGATAGATAGATAGATAGATAGATAGATAGATAGATAGATAGATAGATAGATAGATAGATAGATAGATAGGTGTCATCCAACTTGACTTCATGGAAATGACACTCATAATTGACTAAATCTAGCGACCTTCCTCTCCATCAGTGTGATCAAACAATTGCTTTCGTTTCTGTGACTTTCTATAGTCAGAACACAGCACAATGACAAAAAAGGAAGAAAAAATAAAAAGAAACAAAATACTTCTGACATGGCAGTCACAGTCCCAGGTATGAAGGAGCCCCAGTAATGTTTCTTGACATGTATTCAGTAGTCATCACACCACAACAATACATTTTAGACAAAGCAATGTGTTTTCCAAAATAATCTCTCCACTACTTAGGTTCATGTCCGATTACTCTGGATAATTCTTTATAATTTGCTGCTTCTTTTGCAATTGTGGCGGACGGCCAGAGCCCTTACCTGGAGTATGGAAGCACCGGGGGAGAGAGTATTTGCACAACTGTTTCTCCTCCGGACTGACAGAGGGCAGCCCCCATGCCTTACAACAGTTATAAGCATGGAAACTCCACTCTGCTGGGGCCCGTGGTGGCATGTGAGGCAACCGCTTCAGGCCCTGCACCAAAGATGGCCCCGCTTTTGAGGTCCGCGTGTCCCGTTTGATCAGATTTGTCAAGTTATATTTTGATAAAGTCCACGTGTAATCTTGCAAAAATTTAGCTAAATACTGTAATGAGAAAATCCACTGTATGTTAACATTTTTTTTATTAAATTCGTGTACAAATTAATACAGTCCAGACATACTGGTAGCAGCGTTTGACATAACCGGCCCCGCGTGGGGTTGGTCAGTGCTAGGCCCCGCACACCCCTAAGGCTGCCTCTGCCTATACTGGAAAAAAATCATTGGGCACCTGGACTCCTTCAGAGTACCCTATAAAAGGAGCCAGTCACCACCACTCAATAGCCTGATTCGGGAGGAAGAGGATGAAGCTGTTGAGGAGGAGTGGAGGCGGAAGGAATGGCAGCCAAAAGGACTGTGTTATGCTCTGTGAAATAAACCGTGTGATGTGTGGCAAAAAATTGTGTCCTGCATGTCTGTGGCAGGGATAGGGCGGCTGGGTTTCACACAATATATGACTCTAGAATCAGTGCGCTTTATGCTTGCTAGGGGCTTGACTAGTGTGAGTGTTCACTAGGATGGACGAAAAAGCCCATTCAGGGATGGTTAAAGCTTAGCACCCATTGAAGCTAGTATAAGCTCTACCACTCTTCTATGACATTGAATTAGTTTAAGCAGAGTCAGAAAATAAATGAATAGATGGAAACATGTTAATTCTGCACATTGAAAGTGTCGTTTTTATCTCTCATATTTCTTCTCGTGTGTTTTTCACAGGGTAATATTAACCGTATCATGTTGTTGTTGCTAAGTCTGACTCTGTTGGAAGTATGTTGCCTGGTTCCATTTATATGGCGGCAAGTCAAGGCCCGTTACTTACACAGCACCTCACACTGGTAAGAAAATAACAGACTTCGGTTTACGTCTCTATCTATTATTTACTTTTTCTGAAGTGTTTGGATTAGATGAAAGAAATTCAACCCCTGTCAGTCTTTGCTGTGTTTTTTTCTGTTTTGCAATTCAGTTCCAAATTGTGCAACCACTTAAGTACATAAGGCATTGGAAAATAAGTGAAGACTAGTCAAGCTGATTTAGCTAACCAGTAGCTAAGAAGATTCTACATACACAATTAAATACAAATCAAATCAGAACATGCACAGAAACCCCTATTCTCTATGGCTTCCTTGCCTATGTACTCAAACACTTATGATTTTTACACACACTTGTCAATTTATTAAGTCCATCTACTGTCAGGGTAAAAAACCAACATGGCATTAGAAAACCTCTTCTGTATGGGTGGTAGCTTACAGAGAGGGTTTCAAGTTCAGGCCTCTGAATATATTTATTACTGTAAATACCAACCATGGGGCGGCACGGTGACACAGTGGTAGCGCTGCTGCCCCACAGTAAGGAAACCCAGGTTCGCTTTCTGGGTCCTTCCTCCGTGGAGTTTGCATGTTCTCCCTGTGTCTGCGTGGGTTTCCTCCGGGTGCTCCGGTTTCCTCCCACAGTCCAAAGGTGCATTGGCAATCCTAAATTGTCCCTAGTGTGTGCTTGGTGTGTGTGCCCTGCGGTGGGCTGGCACCCTGCCCGGGGTTTCTTTCCTGCCTTGTGCCCTGTGTTGGCTGGGATTGGCTCCAGCAGACCCGTGTGACCCTGTAGTTAGGATATAGTGGGTTGGATAATAGATGGATGAATATCAACCATCCTATCACACAAACATGGCAACACTACAAGGAAGGAAACATCTTTCAGATAAACAAATGATAACAAATCAAAAAATTCAAGAAATAATCAGCAAAAACAACGTATTGGTTCTACAAATGAATCTTGATAATAATTTGCTGAAGAAGAAGCTAGATAAGAAAATGGAGTGGCATGAGTTTCTCAGTACTGGTGAAGAAGGAAAATTGTGATAAAGGTGACATTAAGCATGTCACTGGTAAGTCTGCTGTGCAGAAGTTGGAGAAGCTAGTGAACAACAAAATTTGGCAGCTGAATTCCAAACATCATGTGAAAGAAGCCTGGAAGTGCCGTTTAGAGGAGCTGAAACAACAGCCCAGCTCCCATCTTCATATGGTCTCCGGACTGAGCAGGATATGTGCAGTCAAGAGAAACATTTGCAGATGCAATAGAGGTGGTATGCAGATGACTGCTAAAAGACACTATACTGAAGCAAAGTGCACTAATCATATAGACCAGTACCTGTGATTTGACTTCCCACACATCATCCTTGCAAGACAAACTAGAGAGAATTAGAATGTTGTTTCACCGAACACACAAAATTCCATCTGGAATCACAATGAGGAACAAAGAGAGAGCCAACGTCAGGGAAGCCTTCAGTGAATGCACATAACCCTAACTGGATGAGGCAAAAGCAGACTTTTTTATTTCTATTGACTGTTTGCTGGTTGGCTAAGGGAAAGAGTGAGCTGTTTGGGCTCAGATTTGAATCTTTGTTTATAATACAGTGGAACCTCGGTTCACGACCATAATTCATTCCAAAACTCTGGTCGTAAACCGATTTGGTCGTGAACCGAAGCAATTTCCCCCATAGGATTGTATGTAAATACAATGAATCCATTCCAGACCGTACGAACTGTATGTAAATATATATTTTTTTTATTTTTAAGCACAAATATAGTTAATTATACCATAGAATGCACAGCATAATAGTAAACTAAATGTAAAAACATTGAATAACACTGAGAAAACCTTGAACAACAGGGAAAACTAACACTGCAATAGTTCGCACTATAGTGCTCGGAACCGCTCGCTAAAAACACATTTTTTTTAATGAGTTTTAAGCACAAGGGAAAAAATGAACATTTGAAAAATCCATAATTTAATAAACCTCCAAGAAAAGTACCGTAACATTGCAACAATGCAGGCTACAAACCGATCGCTGTAAACAACTGAAAACAAAAACAAGCCTTCTCTACCTTATGCGTCCCTCCCTCTCTCGCGAGCCTGGAGCGCCTGTGTGTGTGTGTCTCTCTAACGCGCTCCTGTGTGTGTGCGCGTCTGTCTCTCTAGCGCACTCCTGTGTGTGTGCGCATCTGTCTCTCTCTCGCAGCTCCTGTTTGTGTGCGTGTCTGTCTCTCTCGTGCTGCCTGTGTGTGTGCGCGTCTGTCTCTCTCTCGTGCTGCCTGTGTGTGTGTGCGTCTGTCTCTTTCTGGCGCTGCCTGTGTGTGCGCGTCTGTCTCTCTCTCGCAGCTCCTGTTTGTGTGCGTGTCTGTCTCTCTCGCGCTGCCTGTGTGTGTGCGCGGCTCTCTCTCTCTGCCTGTGTCTGCGCGGCTCTATCTCTCTCTTATGCGTCCCTCCCTCTCTCGCTCGCTCTCTTGCGAGCCTGGAGCACCTGTGTATGTGTGTGTCTCTCTAGCCGCTCCTGTTTGTGTGTGTGTCTGTCTCTCTCTCGTGCTGCCTGTGTGTGTGCGCGGCTCTCTCTCGCGTGCTGCCTGTGTGTGTGTGCGCTCTCTCGCTGTTTCTTTTGCTCGCTGCACAGGAAATACACAGGGAGAGACTGAACATGTACAAACTGAAAGGGAACCTGGCTTGTTCGTATACCGAGTGTGTGGTCGTGAACTGAGGCAAAAGTTTGGCAAACTTTTTGGTCGTAAATCGATTTGTACATGTACCGAGATGTTCGTGAACTGAGGTTCCACTGTACTATGAAGCAAAGAGTGCTTCAGTCCAGTCTGGAAGAGGCTCAGATGAAGTTTGAGGAGGCCGAGCACCTTACGTGTATTTACCATGATATTAAAAAAGAGATCCAGGTAGGAGAATACCTGACATGGCTATACAGATTAAACTGAAAAAAAAATATTTAAAAAAATCAAAGCAAAAAAAACATATACATTGGTTAATTTTTTTTTTGGTTGTCCCAGGCTGAGTTCAATTTCTGTACTGTATATTGTGGCCAGGTGAAGAAATAGCAGGTTTCCAGAGAACTAAAGAAATTTTGGGGGCCAAGCAGTTCATCCCTTTTATTTTCCGTGAACAAACAAAGAAAACAACGCTCTTTGGCATACGTTCCAAGTGTGGGAATTCAACAAAGGGATGCAGTTGTTGCTAGTGGAGCTCCATCTGGTGGGTCACTCAAGCCAGTAAATGACCTCCTTCCAGGACGCCTTGAGTTTTCCAGAGGCTTGACAGGAAGGGGTGAGGTCAAATGCCTTCATCGGACAGATTCTTGTCACTGTGCGGAAAGAAGGAAATGATAACGTTAGCAGCAGCGCCCCCCTCTCGTCTCGGTGGGTTACTACATATCTCGACTGAGCCTTTGAGGAGGTCCTCTGATGCACTTGCGTGACAATACGTTATTCGCTTAGTTATTAATTGGATGTATTATTTGGCTTGTGCGTCTTTGTCCATGTTTTTAGAGTTTCTGCTGCTGTATGTATTGTGATAGATGGCCAGGGAGGTTACCTGGCCGGGATGCAGGCTGGGTAGGAGGACCAAGGGAAAGACCGTATTTAGGGCGTTAGTTTCCCCGAGACATTAGAGGACAGCTCCCCCTGGGTTGCTACAGCACCACTGATTTACCACAGGGCATGCTGGGAGTTGTAGTTTGGAGCAGCCCTGTTGGGTGCTACTAGGGGGTGCTGCAGGTGCGGCTGAGTCCTTAGAGGAACGTCTTCTGCCATAACCTGGAAATGCAACCGGAAGAACATCAGGAAACACCTGGAGCACTTCTGGGTGTACTATGAAAGGAGGGAGGTGGAGGACAAATCTTGCAAGGAGGAGTGGAGGTGACAGAAGAGAGAGAAGAGAAAGAAACAAGAACTGTGTTATACATTTGGTGTTTTGTACTGTTCTGTGTAGTAAGGAGCAAAACAAAAACGCTTCCCCACTTAAGTAAAGGTGTGCTATCTTGAAGAACTTGTGTCTTAGCCTGTCTGTGTCGGGGTTGAAGGAGATGTATGCCTACTGGTGGCTCACAGCATCTAAATTTCCCCTTGGGATTAATAAAGTTTATCAGATTTAATCTAAACCAAAACCTGAAGTTTTACAGGAATTGATCGATTTGATGAATTTTCATGATGAGAAAAGCAACACTTAACACTGGAAGAGGGGAATGTTTTATTAATTCACGAGATGCAAAATCTTCGTTTTAATTTTTTGAGAAGGTTTCCAGTGAAAACTTACAGGCAACCTCTCGCTCTTCCATGCTGTCCAGTACATCACCTAATTGGAGTACACACTCCAGTAACTTTGCTCCATATAGAAAGCAATGTGATGTTAACATTGGATGACAGTTACCAAGTAGTGAGTCAGTAGCCTAACCTGAAAGTGGAAGGCTGTGTTAATGAACACATTCTGGAAAGCACAGAAAAGGACTGCTGACTCCAATGTGGCCAATAGCTGTTGTACTTTAGGGGGAGTAGATCTCCAATTTGAAATACTTGTTGCATCTCCTCGTGTAGATTTTCAATTGGAAATTCCCAGTTTTGCCTGGAAAGGGTGCTGCTGCCACCCAAACTCGACACAGACAGACACGGGACACAAGTTAAGTACACACGCTTTTATTTTTTTCTCGTGGGAAACGCCTTCCCCCGTTTCCCACAAGATACAGCACAGTTCACAGCACTACACAAAACTTTTCTTCTTCTTTCTCTCTTTTTCTCTTTCTGTGTTTTCTCCACTCCTCCTGGAAAGCTTAATTTTCTCCCACCCGACTCTGGCTCCCTGAGTACTGGCTGCTGGCATCTTTCATAAGGCACCAGGAAGTGTTCCAGGTGCTCATTGACCTACATCCAAGGGCTCAGCAGCAGCTGCAGCACCCCCTGGTGGTGCCCACGGAACCCAACAAGGCTGTATTAAACTCCATTTGCCAGCCACTGCAATCCAGGGGGGATGGCTCCAGGGTTAATGCTCAAGATTTGCTTCCTCCCCTGGACCTTCCAGCATGGAGGCATCCTGACCGTACGCCACACTAGTCTTGCCTAAGGTAAAGTCATCTCTGATGGAGGATTGCAGGAATCGTTGGGTAGGGGAATCCTTTCATTGGATTGGCTGGCCCAGCACTGTCTCAGCTGTGGAATGGCCAATAGGGGGAGGAAGCTTGATGGCTGAGGTCTCCAGAACTCTTAACAAATTCAAATCCTATTATGTGATATTATCTACTGTTAAATTCTGCTCTGTACTTGTAATATTTCTATTGCACTTGTGAAGACTGGCTCGGACACGTACATGTCACCCAACACACGTTTATTTAATTGACTATTTACAATGTTCCTGTGCCCACATACCCCAAAGTCCTGGCCACAACACAATGCCTTCTTCAGGCCACCTCCTTGTCTTCCTCCCGACATCATCCTACTTCCTCCCGATTCTTGTTCATGACTGGAGGGAGGCGACCCCTTTTATCTACACCCGGATACGCTCCAGGTGCTCCCCGGCAATCTTCCACTGGCACTCCCAAGTGTGGCGGAAGTGTCGACTGTGTACCCGGAAGCACTCCGGGTGTGCCTTCTTCTCTTCCCCCCAGCACCTCTGGGTGTGGCGGAAGCGCTGGGGTCCAGGGTCCCCAAGGCATCAGGGTACCCCCTGGCAGTGGCCACGGGCCCCTACAGGGTAGTGCTTCCAAGCTCTGTACCCGTGGCCCCCAATACAACCAGGGCGGACACCCCCTCGCGTTTTGGAGGAGGAATGAGCCCTCCTCCTGTCCTCCTGGGCATCCCGGCCGGGCGTGAGCCCCGTCCGGGTGCCACACACTTTTTATTGTATTGAGGATTTGTTCTGTTCTGTGTATTGTATTGTTTTGACCCCCTTCTTTTTGACACCCACTGCAGCCCCAATCTACCTTGAACTGCCTTTCCTGAGGTTTCTTCCATTATTTTCCTACTAGGGTTTTTTTTGGGGGGAGTTTTTCTTTGTCTTCTTAGAGAGTCAAGCCTGGGGGGCTGTCAAGTGGCAGGGCCTGTTAAAGTCCATTGCTGCACTTCTTGTATGATTTTGGGCCATATAAAAATAAATTGTATTGTACTGTATTGTGTAATGGAATGGTAACTTGCTGAAGTAGTTCAGCTAACTTCATGAGAGGAGGTACCCTATCTGTGATGATGAGTCGATACCCTTGAGCATTAAAAAAAGGTACTCCATTGGTACGGAGAGATCCAGTGTATGCTACCAAACTTGTCCCATGCATTGTACCACTTAATGAGGTGATATTAACATTTACTGGAGCAGTTTGAGATTTTTAGCAATATTCTGTTCCTCCTCAACAATATCAGCCATTAGGAATTAGGATTCTCCAGACTAGATACTGTGCTTCAGAAATGAATTGCCAGTATTCTAATTTTACAAACTTAGTAATTTTTATACTAGAATTTGAAATGGCCAGAGTTAAGGTATCAGGATAATTCAGTCTTCACCTAGATAAGTTTTATTTTAAGGAAATTAGCTTGTATAGAGAAAAGAAGTGCTGTTTTCTTTGTGATTTGATCAATAAAAGAAAAAAATATATATTTTTAACTTTAACCTGGCTACTTTATAATAAATTAAGGAACTTGTAACTTACATGCTTGTGAAATCAATTCATTTTTATTCTTATTTTGTATTACAGATTGCAATCTTGGAACGATCACTTGGAGCCTGAGATATTTTTCTGTAATCCTGCTTTTCAGCTCTCTTGGCTTTTGCCTTTCCAATCTCCACTGTGCTCCGATTTTATTTTATTTTTTCTTGCTGAGAAGGGCACTTTGTTAAAATGTGCTGAATTACGAATGTAAAGTAACAGCTCATCCAAAGGTTCAGGAGGTTGCCGAGGGTAAAATTAGGAAGCATGATGTCAGAGTGCAGGATAAAGGTTCATAACTAGTGATGAGCGAAAACAGGGACGCTTCATTTCACATACAGTTTGGTGAAATTCTGACTAAAATCTGCATCACTTGCAGTTTCATAATTGTGAAACGTGAAAGTCATGGTAATAAGAGGTTTTTTTTCGTGGTTTAAAGGTGTTTTTGCTGATACTAAACAAGGAATAAAGCTCCTTAAAGTATTATTCACACTTCTGTGTTTACCTGTTTTGTTCCAGACCTGTGTAATGCAGTTAAAATTACAGGTCAGCCCGTTTTATCTGTGGGGATTTGGTTTCAGGACCCCCTGCAAATGTGCAAAAACTGGGGATGCTCAGGACTTGTTATAAAAGCATAAAGATGATAGCGCAAAAGCGAGCACGAGGCCTGATACAGCGAGACTGAGAGCTGGCTGTGTTTAGGTCGGTCATGACACCGCAGCAAACGCCTGTGCATGTTGTTTCTTATACTTCTAAATATAGCGGGCATTGTACGTGGAAATGTCAAATCTTGTTTTTTATATATTTTTACTTTCTTGTATATGAAATATAGGGAAAGTATTGTAATCGTCCAAAAATTCAATGTCGAGATTTTGATGAATTTCGACGTTTTAGACCTCCCTGACTTTCTCATATGCAAAGTATAGGGAAAGTATTGGAATCGTCCAAAAATTCAATGTCGAGATTTTGATGAATTTCGACGTTTTAGACTTCCCTGACTTTCTCATATACAAAGTATAGGGAAAGTATTGGAATCGTCCAAAAATTCAATGTCGAGATTTTGATGAATCTCAACGTTTTAGACCTCCCTGACTTTCTCATATACAAAGTACTGTACAGGGAAAGTATTGGAATTGTCTAAAAATTCAATTTTGAGATTTTGATGAATCTTCATGTTTTAGACCTCCCTGACTTTCTCATATCCAAAAATAGTATTTTTTCAGACTCAGGGAGGTCTAAAACGTTGAGATTCATCAAAATCTCAAAATCGAATTTTTGGACAATTCCAATACTTTCCCAAAGTCAGGGAGGTCTAAAACGTTGAGATTCATCAAAATCTCAAAATCGAATTTTTGGACAATTCCAATACTTTCCCTATACAGTACTTTGTATATGAGAAAGTCAGGGAGGTCTAAAACGTTGAGATTCATCAAAATCTCAAAATCGAATTTTTGGACAATTCCAATACTTTCCCAAAGTCAGGGAGGTCTAAAACGTTGAGATTTATCAAAATCTCAAAATCAAATTTTTTGGACGATTTCAATACAAGAAATATGTATCGTATACAAGAAAGTAAAAAGTTTCTTTAGCCACCACAACAAGCTACATGGGGTATGTTAAATATGAAAGAAAACATCAATTTTGGGTGAAGGTTTACTTTAATGAAGAGAACGAATAATTCTTTGCATTTATATTGCGCTTTTCTCACTACTCAAACTAGAAATTGTAGGTTAAGGGCCTTGCTCAAGGGCCCAACAGAGCAGAGTCCCTTTCAGCATTTTACGGGATTCGAACCGGCAACCTTCCGATTGCCAGTGCAGATCCCTAGCCTCAGAGCCACCACACATACGACACATACACTAAGTTGCTCAAACTTGATACAGCATAAAATGAAGCTTCAAAAATATATTTAATCTCCTTTTCCAGTTAATTACAAGCAGGAATAGGGAAGCAATATGGTGCCAAGAAGCTCTGCAAAATGACCGTCTCTTTTTGGTGTCTTCTGCTTCACATCAGTCTCTCTGTGCACTGTCTCCTCGGTGCCGATAATGAAGGATATTCCAGGTAAACCAAAGGCTGGAAAATAAGGATGAGTCTTGAATTATTTTTACTTAAGGCTTATCTGTACATAAAGATGATGTTAATTCAGTGTTTTCTTCTCCTAATGTTTTATTTTAGAAGTAAATATGATTGTGGGGGATCAAATATTCATAGAAGTTTCTATAATCAAGATTCCTCTTAGTTTCCCCCCCCCCCCCCCCCCCCTTTATGAATCCATTAGGTTTCAAGCTTAATTTCAACAGTGCTCCTCAAAAATGCATCCTTCGAATCTGAGTATAACAGACAAATAAAAGATTATGGAGAGATATAAATTATTACCAAACACCTAATTAGAAACCCAACCTCCCACACCCCAAAAATGTGCCAGTTTGGCTAATTGGATACTCTGTTTTAGGCCTAAACAAGTGAGTGTGAGTGAATGTCTAACAGAGATACACTGGTGCCATGTCCAGGGCTGGTTCTTGGCATCCATAACCTTGAACTGAACGTAACAGGCCAGATAATGGAGAAGTCTTTGGTCAAAATACCCAATGGCATTTCTTATGGAATAATGGAGTAACATCTCTCTGCTGTCGTTCCAGACTCTACAAACTAAGGCACATTAAAATCTGCTGGCGGCTTGTACTGACCGTACTCCTCATTAAGACAACTTCCATGGGGTTTCCATTATTTTGGCCATTACATTTACATGCCAAGATGCAGTATGATTGCAGCGGGTCTAAAATGGAATGGGTCCATTTCAAAGAAGAGACTCTCTCCCAGTCAAAGAACCAATTAATCCTTTGAACCAAGAACAACAACAACATTTATTTATATAGCACATTTTCATACAAAAAGTAGCTCAAAGTGCTTTACATAATGAAGAGAAGAAAAATAAAAGACAAAATAAGAAATTAAAATAAGACAACATTAGTTAACATAGAAAGGAGTAAGGTCCGATGGCCAGGGTGGACAGAAAAAACAAAAAAAAAACTCCAGAAGGCTGGAGAAAAAAATAAAATCTGTAGGGGTTCCAGGCCACGAGACCACCCAGTCCTCTCTGGGCATTCTACCTAACATAAATGAAATAGTCCTCTTTGTAGTTCGGGTTTTTCACGGAGTCACTTGATGCTGATGGTCATACAGACTTCTGGCTTTTAATCCATCCATCACTGTTGGAACATCATGGTGCTTTGGGTAGATGGTGGTGGCGCAAGCAAAAGGAAACAGAAGAGAGAGTAGGGGTTAGTACAGATTTTGAATGAATAGTTATTATAATGAAAGAAAGAAGATCTCTTTAGTCTTAGCTGCCTAAGATGGTTCGTTTCTACACATCATGTGTTGCAGATCTGAGTCTAATCAGGACAACTTGTGACGAGAGAATCACCAGAGTGAAGAGAACTAAGTTACGCAAGGTAAACAAAAATGTAATTTGAAATTTGTACTAAAAGAATGTAAATGTAAAACTTATCTACCATGACATTGAAGTCATTGAGGCAAATTGCCCTGCTTGCAATACAAGAAGATACAAAGCAATTGATGATCTCCAGGAAAACAGCAGATAAAGCCAAGATTGGACTGTCAAACTGAGAAGAGAGCAAAGAAGAACAAATATAATTAATCATTGAGCCTTTCAAAGGTGAGCTTTACCACAAAGCAGTTGTGTTATGTCACAAACTGAGACTACAAACAATACACAGTTAATTCTTGTTTTCTGCTGGGGTTACTTTCTAGAAAAACCCAGCAGATATGGAAGCATTGATCCTGTGGGAATAGTGGGGTTAAGACCAGCAAAGAAACACAGGATCAGGCGGGTATGCGGCCATCTGTTCTCATCCCTCCAGACTCTGTAATGATCATTCTGCAGGTTAGCCTAGGGAAACCTTCCTTTATAATGAAGTTTGATCATCTTCTAGGTGCTCCTGGAGAAGCTGCAAGTGACTGCAGCAGGACCGATCTGAGGACCTCACTAAACCATCAAATCGGTAGTAGCGACAACTGGTGTGCACAAAGGGCATGGACTTAATAAGTGCGAGCTTAGGACTCACTCTTTCTGGAAACTTCTGATTCATGCGGAAAAATGCATAACTCCAGGTCTTCATCATATGAATGGGGTTCAAAGTCTTACCCATGCCTCTAGATACACATTGATCCATTCATTGTAGCACATGTGCTGTGTAATAGACTGCTCTGAATTTTTTTCTACTGCACGTGGCCACAGATAGGCTCAAATAAATTGCAGATGTTGCAAACTGGGATGCACTTTTATAGTAGAGGATAAGCAAATGTGCATAAATGAACTCTGTAGATTGGATTTACTGTATAGAATATCAATGCTGCTTCCTCATAGCTCTTTAAGACTTAGTTCAGTTCCTGGCATCATCACCATCTGGGTGGAGTTTACATGTTCTGCATGTTTGTGAGTGGATTTTCCTCCAGATACTATGGTTTTCATCAAATATTCCCCAAAGAAGTGCAAGTTAGTCTTAATTTGACCCCATGTAGATATATAGATGCTGTGAAGGAATTGGTGCCGCATACAAGCTTGGCTCCTGCTTTATACCCAATGCTGTCAGGATATACTGTGTGTTTCTGATTCTGAAAGCTACTACAGGAAATCTGTAGATAATGAAAAGCATACAAACACCAGAAACATTTAGGAAATTCTTTTTAGATAAACTAACACATTATAAGGAAATTTCTAAAGGCGTTTTTTACAATTCGATCTAACATTTATGTATGACTCATGTGAAAATCCAGCGGGGCCTAAACCCCACCCTCATTCTTTGATCTGAGTAAGAGTCATGTGGATCTTCAAGGGGTACCTCATCCCCCTCTATTCGATCTAACAAACATGTATGACTTGCAAGAAAATTCAAGGGGGACCTAAACATCTCCACAAACTCTTCAATGTGAGTAACAGTCGCACTGATCTCCAAGTTGAGATCCCACCCACTTCTTTTCAATCTAAGCAGGAAAATCCGAGGAGGACCTAATCCCCCACCATGCTCCACAATCAGAGTAAGATTTGCAAGGATCTCCAAAGGGGAACCCAACACCCATTATTTGATCTTACAGTCATGTATAATTTGTGAGATAATCCAAGGAGGACCTAACTCCTCCCAATGAGAAAGAGTCACATGGGGGACCCCTGCTATTTGATGTACCATTCACGTACGACTCTCAAGAAAATCCAAAGGGAATCCCTCCACTCTTTGATCCCTAAAGGGATCCAATCCTCCTTCCACCACTCTTTGGTCTGCAATAATACAGTGCAGCAAATAGTGTGGAGTTGGCACTGCATATCATTACAATACTTTTTTTGCCAAAGATCCTAAAGTAGCCTATTATTTATATAACCTTGGTTAAAAATGTCATCTGAAAAGAACAAATAACCATGTAGAGTTTGTACGTTCTCACTGTGCCTGTCTGATTAATTCCCCCTCTTCCAAAGCCCAAGGGGATGGTAAATTGATGTGGTGTTATTGAGTAGGAGGGACTGTGCCCTGTGCTGGACTGGCACTCCATCCAGGGTTGACACATGGAATAATTTAACAAGTATTGTAGTAGATGGCAGTGATTTGGGGACATTTAAATCTCAATTCAGTGTTATCATGGAGACATTAAGCGAACTGGAAATTGAGAGCTTATTCTTCTGAACGGCCCATGCTTGTCAAATTGTAATGTAAGTTTACTCATTACTCGTGCTGGCATTAAACAAAGAGTTTTTAAAATGGGAAGTTACACAACAGAACTTTATGCATCTAATGTGTTTATTTTTGTTGTTTTTAACAGAATGTACTTTTTGACAGAAAGTCTGGATCTACACACTCAACTTTATGAAGTTCTACAAGACTATCCTCTGATGTTCTTTCAAACTTATGTATTCAGTGTATGAACTTCTAGCTTATTTGTGTGTTTATTCTCTAATCCTCTTTAAGAAGACTGTTTTGTTATTTGGGTTACAATGCAATCTTTCTTTCTTTCTTTCTTTCTTTCTTTCTTTCTTTCTTTCTTTCTTTCTTTCTTTCTTTCTTTCTTTCTTTCTTTCTCTTGTTTTTGTAATATGATATCCTCATTAAATTTACTCCAAAACTCTCTGAATTGTATATTGTGTAATATACACCGGCAGTTTGTTTTTTTTTAAACAAGTATCACCAGTTATTGAGCTTATTAATTACTGTGTTTGAAATTCTGTCCGATTTGTTCCAGGTCTTGTGCCTTATGGTCATTGCTACTTGTACAATCCTGTCTCGTAAAGTCACCACACTAGAAGACTTGAAGCTGTAATTGCTGCGAAAGGGACTTCTACACAATACTGAATGAAGGGTCGGATGTATTTCAGTGTTTGATTTTACAGAAACTTGCAAACCTTTCTGAAAAAAGGTTTTTTTTTTTTTTTTCTTGGCTTATTGAGTACAGAGTCATGGAACACAATTTACTGGTTTATCCATTTATAGTTAAATCTACAAGTGCTTAGAAAGTCATAGCCGGAGCCTATCCTAGTAGCATAAAGGGCGAGACAGGAAACAACTCTGGATGGGACGCCAGCTATCGCAGGTCTCCTTCACTCACACTTCTTCACTGGGACCAGTTTAGAATGAAAAATTCACCTAACGTGCATATCTTGGGGATTTAGGTAGAAGACAGTGGTATCTGCAAAGCGGAAAAAAGAACTCAGACTGAATGAGTACGTGGATTTGTGAATTTAACCGGATCTCCATATCTGCGTCCAGTCGATCGTTTCGCTGCTGCTGATAACTGTGCGCTAAACATTTTTTATGATAAGGTATCGGAATACGATAGGTACGAAATGCACGTAAGGTAATTAAGTTTTTAAAAAAGCTGCTTATTTACTCAAAGACGCATGCGCAGACGCAGCACTGACTGTTCAGTACTGGACGGCACACCGCACACTTCTTCTTCACGCGTCTGCTTTCACCCCGAGATTTGTTACACGAGTCGCTGCAATGACGGACGTGATAGAAGCTGAGACAGATGACCCCTACATGTTTCCCTACAAAGGGTGCAATTTTCCAAAAAATGCAACTTCTCCGGAGTACTTGGACACCCTGGAGGACTTCGAAATACGAGACAGCGACGTTTTCCTGGTGACTTATCCGAAATCTGGTAAGGCAGATCCAAATGTACCGTGAAGGATTTTGTGAATTCTAAAATAAAATTGCAGCATTGACGGTCACAGTGAATAATATTTATAGAAAATGTATCTCGGGATGGTTCAGATCACGGTCACGGTGACAGGTTACACAATACAGAAAGTGATATCAATCGCTTAGACTTTAGACGCATATGCTTATCTGAGCAACAAAGAAACGGAAGCGTTATTTTTAAAATTATCCAAAATAATAATCAGCAATGAGTAAATAAGTAAATGAATAAAATGTCACTTATATTGGTTTAAATTTCATTAAGTAGTCTCGAAAACAGCTGCTGACGTTTTGAAGAATTCATAAGTTGTTTTAATGAATGAAAGCAGATGGTGATAATGAAATGGCATCAATAGCAGAAGTGCCGATACAAGTAAAGGTGCCAAAGTGGTCTTTAGGGGCAATGACATCTAAAGAGCCATCCACTTGTCGTTCACCTTAATTTATTTTTATCTCTATAAATAGAAGAAAATAGAGTTGTCAAACGCCAATAAATTCCTTATTTTTAAAGGACTCTGGCTACACAAAGACACAGCTAGGTTCAGGTTTTCTTGATCTGAACCATATGGTTCTTGACTGGGTTGTGTGGATCCTCATAGCACCATTTCATTCTGAGAAAAGGTCTTTGCATATGAATTTGATTCTTTGTGCTTTGAAAAATTTCCCAATATGTAGAAAAAAATGAAAAATTTCATCCATGACAGGCTACAGGACACTAACAGATTAAGAAAATGTGTGTGTGTTACTGGACCTGTATAGTAAGAGATCTTTTAAAATTAGGAACTCGGTATTTCACAAATCTGTTGTTGTCTATTTTACTGTATGGAGACGGTTACAAATTGAAATAAAAATAGAAGGTTCTTTCTGGAACCTTCCAGTGGATTGGTCTTTTGGGAACCAAAAATGGCTCCCCTATGGCATTACTTTGATGAACCACTCTGAGACCCTATAAGTTTTAAAAATGTGACGTTAACGACTTCTGTTGTATCCACATCTTGGGAATCTTTTCAAAGCTCACAATTTCATATCAAGCAAAACCTGTCACAGAAAGAAACTGTTCTTTGTCAAGTGGTGGTTCTATGAGGAACCACACAACCCAGTAAAGAACCATTTAGTAACCACTGCTTTTGAGAAGAAAAAATAAATAAATAAATAACAAGAAGATGAAAAGAACAAGTAACAACAACAAAAGAGAAACAGTGCAAAAACACATTGTAATTATGAAATTTTCAACTTTATAAACATTTCTTAAAACCTTGGCATTAAGGAAGGTTTTCTTGCACTGCATTATGTACATACAGTAAATGGAGGCACTCAGTCTACAAAGTAAATCAAAGTAAATGAAGTTATACTCAGTGCCTAAATGTGTTCAAAATACTTTTAAATTAATTAGTGTATTTACAAGATATAAATACACACATAGCACTATATTTAAATCGAGACATTCTGAAGCAAGACCATATATGTAAAAAACTAAGGGAGCTGAATACAGGAATCTAAAATTGATAATAAAAGTTCAGCTAGACATGTGCTGTCTGTCATCACCTGTCATTTAATATTAAAGTAAATATTACTGTAATACTGCCAGAGCATCGTTTACAACAACAGAATGAACTGCACCCTGGCCGGCCATCACCCTCGATTATACCAATGCAAAAAATATCTCTATGGGATAGATAGATAGATAGATAGATAGATAGATAGATAGATAGATAGATAGATAGATAGATAGATAGATAGATAGATAGATAGATAGATAGATAGATAGATATGAATATTAGTATAGTAGGAAGGATAAAATAGTACTTGGTATAGTAGGCAGGATAGATAGATAGATAGATAGATAGATAGATAGATAGATAGATAGATAGATAGATAGATAGATAGATAGATAGATAGATAGATAGATAGATAGATAGATAGATATGAATATTAGTATAGTAGGCAGGATAACATAGTACTTGGTATAGTAGGCAGGATAGATAGATAGATAGATAGATAGATAGATAGATAGATAGATAGATAGATAGATAGATAGATAGATAGATAGATAGATAGATAGATAGATAGATAGATAGATATGAATATTAGTATAGTAGGCAGGATAACATAGATAGTATTTGGTATAGTAGGCAGGATTAGATAGATAGATAGATAGATAGATAGATAGATAGATAGATAGATAGATAGATAGATAGATAGATAGATAGATAGATAGATAGATAGATAGATAGATAGATAGATAGATAGATAGATAGATAGATAGATAGATAGATAGAACACATATATTTTAACATTTCAATCAATATTAAAACTGCAGAACCCTGGAATGGTTTGGTCACAAGTGGATGGATCATTATTTTATAAAACATTTTTACAAGATGCCTACAATGCAGATACCAGTGGAGTATTAAGCTGGATGCTCACATTTGTGATCTGCTTTGCCATTTCTCACCAGGTACTGTTTGGACCCAACAAATCCTCACTTTGATGTTTGCAAACGATTACAGTGGGGACTACCAGTCAAACTTTGAACGAATGCCTTGGATTGAGATCCAAGTGCCGGATCTTGATGTAGTGAATCGTCCGTCGCCCCGTCTCTTTGCTTCTCATTTGCCTTACTATCTTGCACCAAGGGGTTTGAAAGAAAAAAAGGGTAAAGTGAGTAAAGTTTCTTTTTTCTTCACATTTTGTACAATTATTGGCTGCAGTAGCATGTTCATTTCATTTACGTTCATCTGAAATTCACTATTACTTGGCTGTTCTGTCTAAGACTGCTTTATTATAAATGGAAATCAAAAGAGAGGGAAAGTGTATGTTTCTTTTTGCCTGAATGGTTTCAACATTGAACTCTATTTTATACAATTTATTCTTATTTTATTGTGTATAATGTATTCTTGAAATACAGTACATTATTATTTCTTGTAGATGGAACACAGTTGACATCCTATTCATGTTTAAAGCTATCTAAGGCAGAGTGGTGGCTCTGAGGCTAGAGATCTGCACTGGCAATCAGAAGGTTGCCGGTTTGAATCCTGTAAAATGCCAAAAGGGACTCTGCTCTGTTGGGCCCTTAACCTGTAATTGCTGAGCGCTTTGAGTAGTGAGAAAAGCACTATATAAATGCAAAGATTTATTTATTTATTTATCTATAATATAATATAATATAATATAATATAATATAATATAATAAGAAATTGAATTGAGTGTCATTTAGTTAATCATAAACAAAACTGTCTTCCAAGTTAAGAATCTTCTTCTTCTTTCGGCTGCTCCCGTTAGGAGTTGCCACAGCAGCTCATCTGTCCACATATGGATTTGGCAAAATGTTACACCAGATGCCTTCTTCCAAGTTAAGAATATTGTCTTAATATTCTTTGGTAAAATATATTAAGCAAGCTATTTACATTATTTAATATTGTAGTATACGAATGTAATTTGTTAGGTGTGCTCACATAAAATATGTCATATTCTTTCAATGCTCCTGCTGAGCGCGCATTGGTGATCAACTCTGAAACACTCAAGAGCTCACCCCTGCCATTTTGATTTTGTTCCAGCAAGTTGCAGAGTACTATAAATACTGAGATGCACTACAGGACTGATGATCATGAGCCCTTACGCCGCAGCTGTTAACAACTTGCTACCCTTGCTTCAGTTACTGACTCATCATCTAATCCACTTAGTCCTGGACAGGGTGGCAGGAGGAGCTGGAGACCATCCCAGCTACCATAGGATGCAAGGCAGGGACAATCCCTGGACAGGGTGCCACAATCCATCACAGGGCAAACACACACACACCAGTTTAGCATTGCCAGTCCACCTAACCTACATGTCTTTGAACTGTAGGAGGAAACCGAAGCACACAGTGGAAGCCCACGCAGACAAAGTAAGAACCTGAAAACTCCATGCATGGAGGACTCAGGACGTGAACCCTGATCTCCTTACTGAGAGGCAGCAGCACTACCTGTGTTCTTCTGTGACCCCCTAAGAGGGAAATGTACAAGATGACATAACCCCTCTCAAGGGCAATTTGAAAGAGTATGTTAATCAAAAATGGAGGTGGCACAGAATGCTTTAAGCATTAAAATTTCCAAGTAGTTTTAAATATGGAATCTTATAATTAAAAAACATGTGCACAGTGCATGATTTAAGATTTTTAAATTAAAATTGAACTTTATCAAAAAATTTACTTAAAGAATGAGTATGCTAAATTTCAATTGAACGGATCTTGTGATCTGACTTAACATCAGATGGATGGACTGACAAGTCATTGTCATGTTTTAGGGCCTAAAATGTCACATTTGCCTATCACCCTATTAATCAACATGAAATACTTGCTTGAAATAAGAACAATGAATCCGACCAGTTCAATACATTCTGACCAACCCATTTATTTTGTCTCCTCAACCACTTTTTTCATTTTGTGGGGGCTTGTAAGCTTTCTCTGTTAAAGATTATAAATTCTACACTTCTACATTTAGGAGTGTTAGTCTTATGTAATGATATGATGATCGGAAATAAACCACTGACTTTACTTATCTCTTTAACCCAGAGGTTATCAAAACAACCTTTAGCATTAGAAATCCGGTAAAAGTTCAGGTCTTCTCCAGAAATATAAATGTCTTGACTGTATATTATTTACGAATGATCCATAGAAGTTCATTTTCATTATTAAAACAATGAATTAAATAAGTTAAAATAAAAGTAATGGCCAGTTGACTGCAAAATATAAACCAAAAAAACTGCTAAGCTTTTACGTGTCTGCGTTCTGTATGCATATGGCAGTTGATTTGCAATGTCAGCTACATGTAATCTCTGTGTGGTGTCCAGTTAACCTACAACATGGCAGTGCAAAAATTCTTACAAATCCATCAGAGGCTAAAAAAACGAGCAGGTCTAAAAACCAACCAACAGCTGACTTTCTGTCTAACAGAATCTCTTGTCTTGTGTGATGTTGGTCCTTCCACCTCACTGGCAATCTCATTGTCTCCAGCAAGAAATGAGGAAGCAAATAGTTAGCACCAGCAGCACTGGATCAACATCTTTGCCTGAATCCTTGGCAAGTTACAGCAGCACTCGCGATCAGGAGGAATATTAAATGAGGGTCAGTAAGGCCCACAGCCATGCTTTCCCAGGTTAACCTTATGGCAGCGTTTCTCAACCTTTAAGTATTTGCGACCGGAGTTTTCATAACAGTTTTAATCGCGCCCCCCTGATGTTCTTTTGAAACCCTAATAAAATGTATTCCTATATTTTTTGCTGCCGATACACCGCTACAAGTTTAACATTTTCCTACGAATAGCGAAATTACGCCACAATGGCAACATTTGCGCCCCCTTTTTTGTTACTTTCCTTATGGAAAGGGAAACTTTCTCGTTGTTTGCAACTACATTCTTTTTGATAAGTAAATGTGACTACATCAAACTGTAACGAAAAATTGCGTTTGCTGATTTGAGGTCTGTAGTTGTCTGGAACCAAAAACTAATGGCTTTAGATCAGCATGTTCAGGTGGATAGGCTTTTATTGAAAGTGGATTTTCCTAATGAGGCATTATGAAAATTCAGTTTTTACGAGAAATTGTCGTGTCTCAGTCAGGGTTACTTCTCTGGCCTGTAGTTCAAATTCATGTTTTAGGTCTGTTTTGTTCATTTGTTATACTTTAATTTATGTAGTTTGTGTGTATCATTCTTTATTTTTGTTTTGTCTTCGTATTTAATCTGCCTTTGTTATGATCCATGTGTTTTGTGGGTGGTCCCCCAAGAGACGGACTCACCTGCCAATCACTGCCAGGCACTGCTCTCCAACCCTATAATACCAGAGGGCCTCCCACAGTTTCTGACGGTTCATTTCAAATTATGCTGATCCAAACGTTTTGCGGGGAGGTCCCCCAAGTGATGGAGTCACCTGCCAGGAACTGCCCTCCACCCTAAAAAAAAAATGGAGGTTCTCCCACAGTCCCTGGCGGTACGTTTGAAATGCACTGAGGATTGTTGAGTTTACTTGTGTTTATTATTATTTCTTTGAATTATTAGATCTCCAGATTTTCAACATTTTGCTTGGTTTTTGACCTTGGATTTTAGTTTTGGGTCTTTATTTGACTTGGATTGCCTTTGATTCAAGTAGACTCTTTTGCCTTTTTTGCTCTACAGAGCTCGCTTTTGTTACTGAGCACTGTGTTAAGAATACAATTTTTATTTTATAAGGATCCTGTGGGTACCCATATTACTTGTCAGGGTTTTATGGTGATTTCCCCTCCAATGAGCATTTTTAGATATGCTTGTAGAACTTTTAGGACCTCTCTAATGGTTTGGGAATCCTAGTCCATGACAGAATTCATCAATTTACAAAGTTGCCATTCAAACACTCACTGGGTTAGGGCAAACACCTCGAATCAGTGAGGTATTTAGGAAATTACTTACCCCCAACCCTACAGAACCCTCACTTTGACATGTTACAATGCCAATCGTTCTTGGACTTTGGATGTTGGATTTTGCTGTGTTGGATTTTTTTATGGGCAATTTCATGAAAGTTTATATGAAATGACACTCAGTGTTTCTCTCATCACCACATGCGATATTATCTTATCAGATTTCTTTTACATCCGTTGGTCGAGAGTGCTGTCTTCATTACAAAAATGTGATTCCGTGTGAATGGACAGTTCTGCTTGTTAACATCTTTCAGTTTCTAGAATTATTTATTCATCAATATTTCAGTAAAAAAGACATGTTTTGCAGATTGTGAGCATACAATGGGATGATTTGACACGTGTAAAGTAACGTGACCCACTTAATGGACATTTTTGTTCTGTTTGCTGTTTTCCAACATTGGTCACCATTGTCTCCTGTTCTACCAGATAATTGTGTTCATTCTCCATGAAAACATCCATCCAACCATCCATTGTCCAACCTGCTGAATCCGAACACAGGGTCACGGGGGTCTGCTGGAGCCAATCCCAGCCAACACAGGGCACAAGGCAGGGACCAATCCCAGGCAACAACAACAACATTTATTTATATAGCACATTTTCATACAAAAAGTAGCTCAAAGTGCTTTACATAATGAAGAAAAGAAAAATAAAAGACAAAATACAAAATTAAAATAACACAACATTAGTTAACATAGAAAGGAGTAAGGTCCGATGGCCAGGGTGGACAGAAAAAACAAAAAAAAACTCCAGACGGCTGGAGAAAAAAATAAAATCTGTAGGGGTTCCAGGCCACGAGACCACCCAGTCCCCCCTGGGCATTCTGCCTAACATAAATGAAATATGTTGCAGGGTGCCAACCCACCGCAGGACACACATAAACACACCCACACACCAAGCCCAATGTAGAATCGCCAATCCACCTAACCTGCATGTCTTTGGACTGTGGGAGGAAACTGGAGCGCCCGGAGGAAACCCATGCAGACACGGGGAGAACATGCAAACTCCACGCAGGGAGGACCCAGGAAGTGAACCCAGGCCTCCTAACTGTGAGGCAGCAGCGCAACCCACTGCGCCACCGTGCCACCCCATGAAAACATGAAATTAAAAATTCTCTTGTCGATCTCCACAAACTACACGAGATAAGTAACATACAAAGAAAATATTTTTCAGTGTGGTATTCACTTAATCCTTGATTTAAGCAACACTGCAGATTTCTAATGGTAAGTAAGAGGCTAGAGGCCCAAAGATTTATTCCTGCATTTTGGAACAACAAGATGATGGCATTGAGTATTGCAGCAAGCTTTATTAGGGCACACACACCAATGGATAAATGCAATGCATCATGAAGTCTCTTGAAGGTTTAAATAAAACTTTCTAAAATTAAACTGTTTGTGTTATTTGCAGGTGATCTATGTCTTACGTAATCCGAAAGACACAATGGTGTCCTACTTTCATTTTTCCAGGATGATGTTGAAATTGGAAACAATGAATAACATTGATGACCTATTGGAGAAATACTTAAGTGGGGATAGTAAGTTGATTTATTTCTCTGTTTGCTTATATGGCACAGTCTTCTTTTTTTTTTAAATAAATGTGCAACCTGATTTATAGGCAGCAAGTAATGGCCACCCATCTCCTTCACAAGTAAAACTGAACCTCAATTTGAATATGTGTGATGCCCAGGTGCTTGCATCTATGGACACCAACCCTTGTTGAGACATCTGGAAGTTCATAAATGAGATGAACCAGGGCAACTGTTGAGGCAGAGATAACTATTTGTGCTAAAGAGTCCAAAGTTTAATCAAAACAAATAATTAAAGAACAGTCATCTTTAAAAATTGTGCAGATATAGTTGGCAGGGTAAAGCAGATAGACAGTGTAAGCACAAGGAGGTGCCAGTGAACCGCACACCACAGACACAATGTCACCTAACACAATACCGTACCACATGTGCTTCAGAACAGGTTATCTACCTGAAGCTAAGCAGTACTTAGATGGGAGACCAGCTAGGAAATCTTGGGTTGCTGCTGGTAGGGGTGTTGGTGAGGACAGCAGGGGGTATTTACTTTGTGGTCTGAATGAGGACCCCAATGCCCCAGTGCAGTGATGGGAACACTATGCTGTAAAAATAGTGCCATCCTTCGGATGAGACGTAATACTGAGGTCTTTATAGATAGATAGATAGATAGATAGATAGATAGATAGATAGATAGATAGATAGATAGATAGATAGATAGATAGATAGATAGATAGATAGATAGATAGATAGATAGATAGATTTTCAAATGTTATTTGTCCCCAGGAAAAAATTGCTCTTTCCCACTGCCACGACCTCACAATAAATCCCTCCTTCATAGTCTTCAGCAAATTGACCAGCTGTCCCCATTGGTGCCCCGTTATCCCTCGGTAAGGTGACACTATCATGTCACCTCTCCTGACGAGGGACCCCCAATAACTTCTTCCAGCATTGGACCCTGCGTTACACTGTTATTTTTGCAGCAGCTTTGCTGTATTCTCCTCTGCTCTCTCCCTCTGTTTAGTTCAGCAGATCTGAAAGCTGCCATATCCTGGAACTCTTCATAGTCCTCCCATCTTATGCAGCTCATCAGAGCCGATGCCGTCAGTCCTGACCTCTCAACAAGGAACACATCCCTCCAGCTGTACTTCTCTTGATCAATCGCTCTTTTCCTTCTCATTCATCTCCCCTCCAGCACTTAGCCTCCCTCCTTTTAAATTGTAGCAAACCCAGGTGATACTCATTAATTACTTGTCGATTCTCCCACAATTACCTGAATACAAGCAAACATACGCGCTCGCATGTAAGCTGCTTGTCAGTGGTGGTAAAGCCACCAGGTAGTCCACTAAAAACCACTCAAATCAATTAATAAATCAACCCAATAAAACACCCTGTGACACAACTTTTCACAATAAGTATCATCTTTATTTGTTTCATTCTTGTTTTCAAGTGATTTATGGCTCCTGGTTTGAACATGTTAAAGGCTGGTTCACCCACAAGGATCAACTTAACTGCCTATTTTTATCCTATGAAGAAATGGTTAAGGTAATCTCTTTTATTTCTTCAAGTATCTTGTGATTTTTCTGAAATATATAACTATTAGAATACTTTGACAACAGTTACATTTGACACACTTGATAAAAGTGAATAAGGTGTATCCATATCCTGTATACCATACACTCAATGAGCAAAAATCTTAGGAGCTCCTTAGTAATACTGGGTAGTTCCTCTTTTTGCTCTTAAAGCGGCCACGTGGCATGGATTCCACAAGATGCTGAAAACATTCCTTTGTGATTCTCGTCCATGTTTACAATTTTTCCAGATATGTCAGCCACCCATTCTCGCCTTCATGACCTTTAGATTCCCCAGATCATAATCCAATCGAGTGTCTGTGGTAGGTGCTGAGAAAACAAGTCCAATTCATGGAGGCCCTAACTTGCAACTTACAAGAATTAAAGTGTCTTCTGGTAACCTGTTGGTGGACATCTTCAGAGGTCTTATGTAGTCCATGCCTAGATGGGTCAGAGGTGTTTTGGCACAACATTGGGGACCTACACAATATTACAATGATGTGGCTGATTGGTGAACGTGTAGCGATGAGTAAACACGACTGAATTCATCTTTCCTTGAGTTTGACAAAAACGGAGGGGGGTTCGGAAATTTTGGTAAACTCGGCAAAACAATTGAAGTCAAAAGGAAAAGGAGAAACTGAACTAGTTTTGGTAGATTATAATGGTATAATCATCTTTTAAGTGTCTCTGAGGGCTAAGGAAGTGTCCGTAACTATGTTGGACTGATGGTTGTGGCCAAAAATGTGATCAGAACTGTGAGGCAGCAGTGCTAACCACAGCACCATTGCGCCTCCATGAGTCCACAATACTCTGAGTCCTTTATCTCCCTCTGCATTTCCCAAGCTCCTATCACTATGACAAACAGCTACAGAGCCTGTGGTTGCAGGGATCAGCATTGTATCCCACCTGATCTGTGCTACATAGTGAAGAGCATAACATGCTTAATCCAGACGTATAGACACAATTTACAATGAATCTATTGAGAACAGTGCAGCACTTTCATAATATTCTGATATTGTTCAATGAAAATACTTCTCAAAAGAAAATTCTGTCAGAAGTCGTTTATCCACATTTGCAGGTTATATCGGGCTGTAAATTATTAACACATGTGCAAAGCAGATCAAGCAGTGGTGCAGAGTGTGAGGTGGGGTCTACCTACGGTAGGCATGCATGAAAGTTCTACGCATGTACAACACAAATCATGCAGGTTGTGCAGATCGGATAGTGGCATCCCCATCCAACAGTTCTGTAATGTCACCTTGGCCTCAGAAAGCATCATGGGGTGCTGGGATAAGCAGGTTTGGCTAAGTTACCTGGCAAATTTTCAGGGAAATAAAATCAACAAACAAGGTCTCCGGCAAACCCAGCCACAAACAAAAGCTTTGGCAAATTTCATCAGTCAACACTATTTGTTATATAGTGCCATTTATTTATATATATATATAGTGCTTAAACACTTTGTCAAACTCCTGCTCCCTTTAGGATCTCCACAGTGCAGTTGTGAAGATCAGCAAATTCATAGGCAAGGACCTTGATGATGCCACCATTGACATGATTGTGGAAAAGTCCACTTTCAAAAACATGAAGAATGACCCCAAAGCAAATTACGAGTTTTTGCCGGATGATGTTACTGACAAGAAACAAGGACACTTCCTCAGAAAAGGTAATTCAGGATTTTAAAAAAATGTACTTTGGGTTTAAAGATGTGCAAGTTTGTGGTTCCTAATTATTACAGAAATTACAGGGAATGAAAATCATCTTAGGAAACCGCTTCCATTTTCATACAGATTTCAAGGTACTCCATATAACATTTGAAATTTTACCTCTGATAGGCTGTCAAATGGTCAGCAATGGGTAACAGTCATTAGACTAACTGTCATTTAGTGGTTTTACAATACAAAATGGAACTGTCACATACTTAGAGTCACTTGTCAATCTAATGTGCATATTATTAAAATGTGGGAGAACACACAAGAATCAAAATAAGAGTTTGAACCCAGAGTTTTAGTAATGGTGTACATGACTCTCATATATAGTCTTCTTCTTCCTCGTCATCTTTTCCCTCTTCTGTGTGGGGTTAATGTGCTTTATCAGCCTTCTCCAAACATGTCGGTCCTGCACCTCCTCGTCAGTCAAGCTGTTTTCCTTCAGATCTTCTTTTAATCATGTCCATCCACCGTCTCTTTGCTTTCTCTTACCCTTTACTTTCTACCACTTTTTTTGCCCACATATCTATTGGCTCTCCTCATCCCATGTCCACACCACTTCAACCTCCCTTCCTGTACTTTCTTAGACATTTCTCCCACTTTTATTGTACCTCTGATTGTCTCATTTCTTTTTCTGTACTTTGTTGTAACTCCACACATCCATCTCAACATTCTCATTCCTCTCACATCCAAGTTTTTTCTCCTGTGCTTACTTACTCATGTCAAAGCTCCCATGCCAGAGCATACAAGGGCCATCCGCAAACTGTTCACTCAATGTTGGAAGTGCAAAATTGGCTAAAACGTCTTTGTCTGCTGTAGCCTTCACAGAGGCCTGGCCCAAACCCTGCCATTATCTCTTCCTCCTCACCCACTTTTGTTGGACATCTAGTATATACCTAAAAATGTTACTATCACCAGCTGGTAAAGTTTTGCAGATGATACCAAGCTAGGTGGATTGGCAGATAATCTAGAACCAGTTAAATGACTACAAAGGGACTTGGACAGCATAGGGGCTTGGGAAGATTTATGAAAGATGAAATGTATTGTAAGCAAATGTAAAGTATTACATGTAAAAAGTAAATATATTAGGCCTGAATACACAATGGGAGGTCTGAAAATCGAAAGTGCACCTTATGAGAAAGATTTAAGAGTCGTAATGGACTCTACATAATTAACTGCCAGTGTTCAGAAGCCATTAAGAAGGCTAACAGAATGTGAGGTTATGTGGCGCCCTGAAGTTTAGAGTAGAAGTCCAAGGAGGTTCTGCTCAAGCTTTATAACACACTGGTGGGGCCTCATCTGGAGTACTGTGTGCAGTTTTGGTCTCCAGGCTACAAAAAGGACATAACAACACTAGAAAAAGTCCATAGAAGAGGAACTGGGCTTACTCCAGGGTTACAGGGTATGAGTTATGAGGAGAGATTAAAAGAGCTGAGCTTTTCAGTTTAAGCAAACGAAGATTAACGGGAAACATGATTGAAGTGTTTAAAATAATTGAGGGAATTAGTCCAGTGGATCAAGTCTGTGACTTTAAAACGAGTTCATCAAGAACACAGGGACATGTTTGGAAATTTGTTAAGGGTAAATTTCACACAAACATTTAGAAGTTTTTCTTTATACAGAGAATTACAAACACATGAAATAAGAGACCAAGTAGTGTGGTGGGGAACAGGACTTTAGGGACCTTCAAACCTTGACTTGATGTTATTTTAGAAGAATTAAGTAGAGAGGACTGGCAGGGTTTTTTGGTCTGAATGGCCTGTTCTTCTCTAGATTGTTCTGTTGCTATTAGCATTACTGTGTCTTTCAGGTATTATTTTGATATGACCTCATTAAGATCACTTAATCACTTACTATATACATGGAGAATGTGATTTATTCTGCATTTTTAATAACTAGAGGTACTGTTTTGTTTTTTTAGTTTGTTTGAATCATTTCAATAGTTAATCGTGCATTCACATGCTTAATATCATTTTTGGGTTAGAAAAGTAGCCATCTAAAGAAGCTGCCTCTGGGGTCCAGCTAGGCCAGAAAAAAGCAATCGAGCCTCTGGTCTTGTGTCCTTTACTGAAGTGCAGAATACTTGTGTTGCCGTGTGTTACATTTTCTCTGACAGTGTTCCCATTTTTATTGCCAATAGTGCCACTGCTTCGCTTATCTATGTGACCCTTATGTGCCAGTTGTCCTGGTTTACATTGAACTGTGGTCATTATCTGGTGCTATCAGTTCACCGTGACTTTTATTGGCACTTTGCTAGGTGTAATCAGGTACTTGCTGGTGTTTGTGTTTCACACACACCCACACTGGGCTATTTAGAATTGGCCCCATTTAGAAGAACAGTGTTTTTTAGAAAGTATAAAGCTCAGGCCCCTTCACTTTGTTTTTGCTCCAACCCAATTGCTTAATAAGAAGCATTTATTGCTCAAGTAACACTTCAGCTTCACTTTAGTTGTCTCGCTCATTAAGATTTGGAACCCTTATTGCTTATTTTAGTCTTAAACAGCTGTATTCTTGGTTTTTAATGGCTCCTAATTAGTAATAACATGCAAATGACGAAAGAGACCAGCATTTCTCCATTTAGCTTGTTACCATTTACCCCTGTGTGTATTTATCACGCACTATTTGGTTTAATTAAATACTTGGAAGGAAAGTGAAGAGAAAAAAGTGAAGCACTGAGAATTACTCATCTGTTTTAGACTTCAAATCATTTGGATGATATCCTTAGGAAGGAAAATAAATCTAGGATATGAGAATGACCTGACATGGCAGAGTTAAAACACTAACAAGCCATGCAATTAAATAATTGACAAGGATTGTTTTTAATTAAGCAACTGGGTTGGAACAAAAACCTGCAGCCACTGCGGCCCTCCAGGACTGAATCTGCCCACCCCTGCCTTATGCTAAACTCTTTCAAATAAAAAATTTCCCCACATCAAGCACCCCAGAATAACAAAGCAAAAACAAAATTTTACAAATGTATGCAAATATATTAAAAATAAAATACTGACATATCTCGTTGACACAAGTATTCAGACCTTTTACTCAGAACTTTGGCAACAATTCCATCCTAGAGTATTCTTGGGTCTGCTGATTTCAGGATTTTCTACCATTTTTCTCTGCAGATCCTCTCAAGATCTGTCAGGTTGGATGGAGACTGTCGAGGGGCATTTATTTTCGGGTCTCCTATTGTCCTACTGGGTTAAGAACATTCCCAGAGTTGTCCCTAAGATACAGTGGTGCCTTGGTTTGCGAGCATAATTCACTCTGGAAATGCGCTTGTAATCCAAAGCACTCATATAACAAAGCAAATTTCCCCATAAGAAATAATGGAAACTAAGTTGATTCGTTCTACAACCCAAAAATTTTCATATAAAAATGATTAATATAAAGTAAAAATACAAAAACAAATTAACCTGCACTTTACCTTTGAAAAGAATTCTGTCTGGTGTGAGGGAGACAAGAGAGAGGAGAGGAGGACGAGGGTTGATGTGTAGTACAACTTTCACTCTAACTAACAGAATCCCTGATTTCTGTTGGCTCGCTGGAATCTTTTTCTTTTTTTGCGACTTTAACAAGGAACTTATCGAATGACAGCCGCTTTTGCCTTTCACTACATTTGGACGCAAAATTTAAAAAATGCTTTACGCACTGTAAGGTTTCTAAACTCTTTTGTGATTCCCACAATGGGACGACACGCGGAAGAGCATCCCGAAGCTACTGCAGGCTCCCAAGGCTGTAGCAGTTTGCCGTAAAAGTGAATCCGAAAAGATTGCGGACATGCTATAAGCGCCTACCGCTGATGGGTGAAGCAACCTTATAAACACAAGGGCACAGTATTACTTGGCCATTAATCTGGCCCTGACTCTGCCTGATTGCTGTGTCTGTGTATAGCAGAGTGGCAGATCCCGCTACAATAAATAACCGTGCTGTTCCTGTTTCAAGCTGAATAAAAGCTGGTTTTGCCAAAGTATTGAGTCTCAGCTTCGTGTTTTGGGGTGCAAGACAGGGACTTCCACGTTACAGCACACACACGTGGTCACAATGCTATAGTAAACAGTATACTAAAGATTTGGGGTACCACCCTGGTAACCCCTGTAACAGATAGTGGGCGCTATCACTCCCTTGAACCCTTGTTCGAAACGCCAGACACCAGATAAAAGTCTAATATGACTTTATTTTATCAATAAACAGTGCACAAAGCACCCTACACTCCACAATACTCATAAAAATAAACAATAATCAATTACTAATCAAGCCTCCACTCCAGACGCGTTGCCACCCTTCCACCCAGCTCAGCTCGACGTCTGGGATTTCCCATAGTCCTTTTATAGTCCTTGACCCAGAAGTGTTTCTCTCTGTCCATGTGACTGTTAACACTTCCGGGTCAGATAAAAACTCCGTTTCTTCAACCCGGAAGTGAGTCATTCGCTCTGTCGCCGTGACTAATACGCACTTCCGGGTTATAGATGAAACAAAAGTCTCTGGGCCTTCCTGCAGCGTCCCCAGGAGGTTCCCATGGTATCCAGCAGGGCTGTGATGAAAAACTCCACTGTCCATGATGCCCTGCTGGAACTCGGGGCACCTCTGTGTTGCAAGTAGGGCTCCACCTGGCGGTTTGGGGGTATTGGCCGGGATGAACAGCCGGCCATATTCCACACCCCATATAACTGAATGGCTGGAAACAAAAGAAAACATGCAACAGCTGTGGAGACGTCATCACAAACATGAGTCCATTATAGAACTGATTAAAAATGTCAGACCTTCCGGTTTTAAGTCCTTGAAGAAGCAGGTCCTGGTTGTGCCAGTGATGTTGGTTTTGCAGTCTGTACAGAGAGAAAGAAGAAAAGCATTAGGACACAGCGCCAACCCCTGGAGCGGTGGGGAATTACAATCACTAGAGGTCTTAAGCCACCCCTTGTGCTCCTGCATGTGACAGACTAATCCTGGTTTCATCAGACCAGTGAATCTTGTTTATCACAGTCTAAAAGTCCTTTAGAAGTCTTTTTTGGAAACACCAAGCGGGTTTCCATGTGTCGTTTACTGATGAGAGGCTTCTTTCTGGCCACTTTGTCATGTAGCCCATATCAATGGAGTGTGGTAATGATGGCTGTCATCCTAGAAGTTTATTTTATCTCCAAATAGGTTCTCTGATACTCAGCCAGAGTTACCATTGGGTTTTTGGTCACCTCTCTTACTAAGGCCCTTCTCCTACAATTGCTCAATTTAGCCCGATGACCAGCTTAGGAAGGGTTATGATTGTTCCACACTTCTTCTATTTAGGAATTGTTAGGGCAGCTGTGCTCCTGGAAACCATCAATGATGCAGAAATGTTTCTATAGCCTTCCCCCAGGTCTGCACCACGACACGATCCCGTCTGTAAGTACTGCAGGCAATCCCTTCAACCTCATGGCTTGTTAGACATTGTCAACTGTGAGACCTTCTAAAGACGGGCGTGTGCAGGTCCTAATCATGAGCAGTCAACTGAATTGACCAAAGGGAGGCTTCCAAACAAGGTGGAGAAACACCTCAGTGATGATCAATGAATGGTATGCACTGGGGTCATATTTTAAGGGTTCATACCAAAAGGTCTGAATACTCCTGTCAATCTGATAATTCATTTGTTTTAGGTTCAATAAATTTGCAAACATTTCTAGAATCTTGTTTTCACTCTGTTAGTCTCTGGTATTGAGTGTTGCTTGATAACGGGAGAAAATTCATTTAAATGCTGTTATCACAAAGATACAACATAATATAATGTGAAAAAAGTGAAGGGGTCTGAAGACTTTCTAAATCAACTGTATGTGTGAGTGGGCCCTGTGAGGGGATCGGAGTCAAATCCACGGTTGGACCCCGCAACTCTGAATTTGAAATAAGCAGGTTTGAGAATGTTTTGCCAGTATTATGCTTACCATTAATTTTTCTTTCTTTCTTTCTTTCTTTCTTTCTTTCTTTCTTTCTTTCTTTCTTTCTTTCTTTCTTTCTTTCTTTCTTTCTTTCTTTCTTTCTTTCTTTCTTTCAGGAAAAGTTGGGGACTGGAAAAACACATTAACTGTGGCTCAAAATGAACGCTTCAATGAAGTATTTCAAACAAAGATGGAAAATGTACCTCTCGAGATAATCTGGGAACTTTAAACAAGAACCATAATGGTTGAAACCCGATATACAGCAACTATTACATAACACACACTCACTGATATGTACAGTGAATTATGGACACCCTGAGGTAAAGGGAGAAAAAGAAATTCTCATATTATCAGTGCTGGAAAATCCTCTGTATTGACAATCAAAATTGTATGATTTTTACTGCATACAATATCTAATGATTTAAACATTTTTGAAAGCTGTTCTTAAGCAAATTAATATTATAATAATATTCAAAATGGAGTTAATTTCATCATCTATTGGAATGTATTTTGTAATACATGTAATAATACAAACTGCATTGCATTTTTCATTCCAACAGATGACAGACACATCACAAACATTTGTAGCAATGAAGTGAAATACTACAAATGTTTGTGATGTGCCATCTGTTGGAATGACAAATACAATGCATATCTTTTATATGCTGTTCGGTATGGGGTTCATAAAAGCAGGGTTAATGTTTGTAATGCACCATCTATTGAAATGACAAATGCAATCCATTTTATTACTAGTAATGTTTGTAATGTGCCATTTGTTGGAATGACAAATGCAATGCATTTTACTACTGCATATGTTTGTGATGCATCATCTGTGGGAAGGACAGAGACATATCAACCAGACGGGCACACAGATACACAGACACACTGCACACTTACTTGTCCATCCATCCATTGCCTTCCATTGTCTGAACCAGCCTAATTCAATTGCTGACTGGAAATGGATAGAAGCAGATTCTTTCCTGCCAGTGTGGTTGGTAAGGCAGGGTGGAAGCTAATTGCTGCTATGATTGGATTCTTCCTTAAATTTCTTTGTACGCTTTTCTTAAGTCATCATGGCCTTCTGAGTGTCTTTTTCTGGGGGGGGTTTCTGATCCAAGAAATCATTTCCAGCAGTTTGTTTTTCATTTGATGGCTTTATAAAAAGATAAAAACTTGTGTATGTCATCATTTGAAGCCATTTAGTTTGGACAGCAGGCTCTGCTATTTTTTGGATTTTCCGTTGTTCATTTTCTAGGTAACATTTACAGCAATTCAACTATTAAGTCATCATCTTACCCAATCCTTCCATTGCACTGGCTCCCTAACTGGGATGTCAGCCCATGTCTGCCATCTATTACATTAGCTTAGGCAGAACAATTAAGACACCATACTATCACAAGACACGTTCAAACAGTGCATTTAGAAGGCAGAAGGACAATAATAAATGAATATCACCAGAGCATGCTCAGGACATTGAAAGGTTTTTATTCTTAGCTATAAAGGTGTAGTCTGGAAGCAGCCTCATCTCTTCATTCTTTTCTAATATGTGGACCACTGAGTCAGCAGCCTTGTAAAGTGTTCTTAAAAGACAAAGCTGCATATGAAGAATTCTTTGCCTATGCTGTCAACTTAAGATCAGTGGTAACACACCAAGCAAGTAATAATTCTGAATAAATCTCACAGTTTAGTAAATCAGATTTTTTATGGAATTCACTGAACTTTTTTTTTCATGTAATAAGTGATATGAAAACCTCCTTAAAAATTAATTCCTCAAAATCCAACTGTGTTTAAGAATTTACATAAAATGAGGTGAAAGGAGAGTCAAATAAAACCAGCAAGGTTGTAAAATTCATTGCACTGTAGTTACCTTCCTTATCTGATCAAACTTTGATTTTATGTCGGGCCTTCTACTTGATTATCTTGTGCTGTATTACAAAAGTTCCCAATGAAAATCTGAGTTCTGTGATCTGCTGAATACCTAAACCCAACAGCGGACTCTCTGGGTTGTTTAAAGTCTTCAGCAAACCTCTGCTACAGCCAATTCTGTTGTTTCTCATGACACAAAATGGTAAAAAGTATCTATCTATCTATCTATCTATCTATCTATCTATCTATCTATCTATCTATCTATCTATCTATCTATCTATCTATCTATCTATCTATCTATCTATCTATAACATTACTTGGCCGCTTCTTTAACCGGAATGTGTTAAAAATGAATGAAAATGGAACATCAAATGGACTGTGCTTATACAACAAGCATCATGAGGGGGGAAAGTTTAAACCCAAGTGCGAGATATAAGCACCTTCACTTTTTTCAAGCCTACCAGATGAAATCTATACCTCCACCCATCTCTCCATCCACTGATTTCCTGTACTGCACCTGCCATTTCTGTTACACCATACTGAGAAATCACATTCTATTTTGGCAGTGTAGAGTGATTAGTTAATATAATAATCTTTTACAATTTATTACATTGCATTTATTAAATACTAGCTGTCCCCTGTGGCTCTGCTCTGCCCGCGTGGTAGTGAAACAGGAGGAACTTTAAAATTAATTTTAAAAAAAGTTTGTATTGAGAAGAATTTATATTGATAGCTTTCATATCCAAGGTCCTCTTGATTACAATATTTTTGGTTTTGCTCTCGGGGCAAGAATGTAATTGTGATCTCTTTGCCAAAAATGTAAAATGTTGGAAAGGTATCTCTGGCAAAGCAGAGGTAGGTAGGTACCCTCCAACGTCAAACATTGCCACTGTATCTGATCATGTTCAGCTCTGACGGGAAAGCGTCCTCCACATCGAGAGAAGAGCACATGGCCATGATATCTCTGTCAATGACCAGCTACCCTCTAAAACACACATAGCTGTGATCTCTCTCTCAAAAACATCAAACGCTACTTTTTAACAATTTCTAGATGAAAACAGGTATCGCTAGCCGAGCAGAGGCAAGGTACACTCCAACCCAAGGCGAGAGGTAGAGCGACTCGAACAGAGGCTGGCGTGTGAGTGAAGAGGACCCCACCTGACTCGCTACTCCTGAGGTCCCACCTCCCTATTCCCACGGCCCGCAAACTGTCACTCAAATTCACGCAAATAAATCGGTGCCGCAACCAAACTATGATACTTAGAGCAATGAGAGAAGTTGCAAAATCAACCGGAATGTTCAAGAAAAATTATAGAAAAAAACCCAATCTAAATCCATTAAGTAGTTCTCTTGTGAAAAGCGGACAGACATACAGACAGACAGATGTTGGATTTTATATTTACAGAGATATAAACATGTGGAATCCCGTTGTCATGAAATTCATGGGACCATAAAAATTTTGTTATAACAGAAATTTCACTATAACAAATATGGGGAAAATAAGCATATTGTTGTGACCAGGGTCACCGGCCACATCCATCGGCAATGCCACAAGGACAGCTCCATAGCTGCTCTGCTGCATCTGGTAAACAGTTAACCAAGGGCAAAGTAATTGATTGTCCTCTGCAGGACCACACTTACTGCGTAACATACTTTGTGTTTTTGACCTGCCCTTCTTCACACTCTCCTGTTCTACCACAGCAGTGATTCAGAGCCGCTGGCGTTCTTCTAATCTGAAGATGGAAGCAAAAGCAGGACAATTGCACCCATGTCACGGCCTCTATCTCGTGTGCTTGAGTACTGATGTACCAACTCCTATTTTGAATGAAGTCTTGAGACTGTACCTGCCTTCTCTATACAGTAATAAAGTACCTGCATTTTCCTTGGAAACCTGGACTCTCCTTCCTGTCTTTCATGCAACGCAAACTTGACAATACCTCTATAAAAAAACAGCACTTCTTAAAGTGTAAAAAATATTTTATTTGAAAATGAAGCATTAGGTGTAATAGAAATATAGGTATGAATACAGAATCAAAATGAGACAATAAATGTAACTTTTTCTTTTATAGAAATACAAATGCGCTTCTAATTTTTTTCTTCCATTTACATTGCTTCACGGTGTTATATCCAGTGGCCATAAATTGGCTGAAAAAACGTTCATTATACTGAAATTTACATTTCGTCAAAGCAAAATCCATTAAACATGATGTTGTATGAACTTTTGTCTAAGCAAATAAAAATTATTTGATACTCTGAAAATTTTGTTACTTCAGTATTCGCTATAATGAGATTTGACCTGCATATATATAACTGAATGAGAAAAATAAATACATTGCCATACACTAAGTCTGTCAAAGATGAGACAACATAAAATTAAGTTCTAAAATGTATTTAAATTATTTTCAAACTAACTGCAAGAAGCAAATATTAACCAATCAGCAGCATAGGTCCAAGAGGGTCAATTCACTTTGATATGTCTTGGAAAAAACAATTTGAACAGAAACATCTTGGTTACGCTGTGCAAAATGCACCTTTCTTGTTTGCCTGAGCAACTTCACACTGAATCCTCCCCAAGCCGTTTTCATAGCTTGTGAGTGCAGATTACGAAGGATATTCCAGGTAAACCAAAGGCTGAAAGACAACAAAGAGACTTTGATTATTCTTAAGTAACATTAGCCTGGTTACAAAGATATGTAAATTCACAGTTTTCTTTTCATCTCTAATTTAAGGGTTATTTTTAAGTGCCAGGCAGGATTATCCAGCATCCATCTCAGGAGAACAGAGGGACCCTTCCTGAGAACGGAAGTCAGAATAGAAGGACAGCAGTGGACTGGCATTCCATCCGGGATGGTTATTTGACCCTTACCCAGACATTAGAAGAAAACAACAACAACAACATTTATTTATATAGCACATTTTCATACAAATAATGTAGCTCAAAGTGCTTGAGCGATGGAGGCTTGGGTGGGGAGGATTCTATTTTGGAAAATGTTTATTCCCCCATCTGCTAGATGGCAGCATCCCAGGGCCTGGGTAACCATGTAGACACCTGCAGGGCATGACTGGAGTTGTAGTTAGCCCTGCTGGGTCCTATGGGTCCTGTGAGGGGGTACTGCAGGGATTCTTTTCTTCAGGGCTTCCATTTGACCCAGAAGTGCTTCCATCAGGTTATGCCTTGGCACTCAAGTACTCTGGATCTGACATAACAAGAAGTCAACCAGCCTCTTCCAGGAGCAAAGAAGGCAACACTCACTGGAGGGAGGCGGATGGTGAGAGAAGGGAAGAGAAGAATATTGTTTTTCATCATGCTTGTTTAAGGTTAGAGGCTTTTATTATAAAAATACTTCACAAAAGTTTCTCCAGTTTAAACCTGTGACACACAGATGGCAGAAATATTTTTTTAATTAGTTACAATTTTGGTAAATTCTTCTAGAATCAAGTTGTTATTTTTTCTATGCCAATATTGAGACTTAAACTGCATTTCAGCAGTTATACTCAAGTTGTCCTCCCAGACACCACGTCTTCTGCAAACCTTTCCTTACTGAATTAGTGGAGTATAAAAGATAATTGACTGATTAGGGGGAGAAGACCACTGCAATTAAATGATTAGCAAAAACCTAATTAGAAACACAGACTAACATATCCAGCATGTGCAGGTGTGGCTAATTGCAGGCTCTAAATTGGACCCATATGAGTGATTATGGGGTGCGTGTGAGACGAAAGGACTTGGCACCCTGTCCAAAGCTGGTTGCATAATGGACACCTTACAGCTCTAAATATTATCTAAATATTAAATGGTGAGATTTCCTCTCCACCACAGTTCCAAACTCTGGCAGAATATAATCCAAGGCACATTGTGGCCTCTATTGACCCAACAATAGCATGGCTGTTTCCATTTATTCAATCATATACAGTAGATTATAAGGTGCTGTACAAATGTAGTGGGACTTAAACTGAATTAGTCATGGGATAAATATAATTGCAATGTGTTATAAAAGAAAAAGAATTGGAAAGTAATCTACCATAGTATTGAAGTCATCCAGGCAAACTGCCTTGCATGCAGTCCAGCATGATACCAAGCAATTGATGAGCTCCAGGCCATGAGAAACAGCACATAAAGCACAGATTCCTGTCTTAATGAGAGAAAAGAGAAACAAAGAAAAATATAATCTATCAGCACATCTTTCAAAGCTGGCTTTTTCACAACTGCAGAAAATGAGACTTCAGACAATGTACTGCTGACCAGCACTGCTGCCTTACAGCCATGAGACTGGGCTCAAAACCTGTGTGGAGTTTGCATGTTTTCCTGTGTCTGCATGAATTTTTGTTCTTGGTACTCTAGTTTTCATCTCGCATTTTCCAACATCATGGGAGCCAGAGTAGCTGCTGACTCAAATATGGCCCTGGTTTACTGTGTGTGAGTAAGCAAGGGGCAAAATACAGGGGTCTCAGAAATACAGGCATCCATGAACCACCCCCACCACCCATGAAGTACTTGAAAGCCTAAAAATCAAATTGTAAAGACATGTTATGGTGCTACAAATCACACAGTGCCCACTCTCATAGTGATGGGTCTTATGGTTCACTTTACTGAATCAATTCTTTTGAACTGCCCATTTAACTAAATCAATTCTTTTGATTCTATTTGCCACATATGTAAAGTTTGGGGTGGGCAGAACATAACTGTTGAAAAAATAGAATTATAGAAACAAAAATATGGTACAGTCAATTTTAGCTCACTCCTCCTTCCAAATTAAAACAGTGGGACATGACTTAAAAAAATTTGTCAACATTACATTTTATTCCTAAGGAAGTCTTAAAGGCCGGCCAATATGAATCTTCAGAGACCCCAAGAGAATATTTCTTCATTGATCAAATGATCTGTGCCATGGTGGAACAGGCAGAAATACAGCTCCCTATTTTTCATTTCAGAACAGCCCCAGGGTAAGATTAATGTCAACTTGATAAGTAAAATAAGACAATTCAATATCCTAAGAAAACCTGTAAGGACAGCTGATTGAGTCACCAGGAATTTTGTTAGCAAAATGTTCCCAAGTGCATACAAGTCAACATTAACACATCTATAAATCAAGCTCCATGTCCTTTATCTCCTTCCACTTCTCCTGGACAATGTTGCTCACTGTCTGTTGACTCTCATTCTTAAGGGGAGGTAGTGGACTCCTTTTACGCAAGACCTGGAAATGCTTCCAGCATCACAGCACAGCCTTTTGCTAACACTTCCACATTATGTGGAAAGTACATATTTATGTGGAAAGTACACCACATTTCTGGTGGTCCTCCAGTGGTACCCAAGGACCCCAATAGGGCTGCGCTTCTGCACTCCAATTCTCACATAACCCTGTGGATGTCCAAACTGGGATGACTCGAGAGAAACATTGCCACCTGTTGTTTGGGAGGATAAACTGCTCCTAATTTCTAGCTTCATCCTGTCCACCCATTGTTATATTTTCCCAACGGAGATGAGCATTACAAGGTGTCCCCGGCTGGGTTGTATCTCCAGTACTTCCATTAGCCAGGCAAAACATCACCCTCCATCCCTGTCAGCATTCCTGTACATCCTCTATGGCAATTACAGTATCTAAAATGTTTAAGTCACATTGGATAATGGTGTAAACAATTACGGTCAACGAAATCCAGAATGCTGAGGGTCAGCACCAGAAGGGAAAAACTGAATGATAGGTAAAAATGACCAGAGAAATTAAAAAAATAACCCAGCTAAAAGTGATGAGTTATTGCTAGTTTTTCGCAGTAGAAAGGACTTGAGGTAGTTAAAATGTTAAAAGTGAAACATTGAAATGGGTGACAGAAATGCAAAAAAAGAAAAGTATATATATACTAGGGGGCTTCACCCCCTGCCCGCTTCGCTCGCCAACCCCCGTGTTTGGTTTTCCAGATACACACTTTTAAGATTTTTTTTTTCTTTGAATTATTGCTATTTCATTAGTTTCACTTTTATTTCAGAACTTCTGTAAAAACAATATTTGTAATCTTGCGAGTCCCAATATGCTGAATCTTTTTAATGAGGTCAGGACAGGTTTCTCTGTTTGGAATTTCAGCACAGACAAAACGATCGACATCATCAGCAGTTAATATTTTTTTTTTACAAAGTAAAAAAGTAAGTAGAGTTCTGCATTGGACTCCTGTCTGTAAAGTCGTGCTATTTTCCTCTCACAGTTCCAAAAGTACATGGGGTTACCAAGGTGATACCCCAGCTTTTGTGTAGGTTTTTGTACAAGGGCTAGACAGAACGTTAAAGACTCCTGGGGTAAATGTAGCTTTTTAAATAAGCAGATAGATAAATATATATACATTAACAAAGTAACCAATAAATGCATGTGCGGTAAACTCCGTTTTTGAAATTCTCAAGATTCTTTATTTGTCACATGCATAGTTATACAGGACAACACGCAGTGAAATGCATCCTGATCTGCTTATCAAAAACTGTGCAAAGTTAGAAGAATATCAGTTAGATTAACAAAAAGTCATAGATTGAAAGATAACAGTATAGTAGAACATAATAAATAAGTATAATTATGTGAATAAAGTAGAATTAAGTGTTAAGGTGCAATAGTGTAGTAAAAATTGTGCAAAACCAAAGTTAGACTGGTGCATAGTTAAATGAGGCAGTTTGTTTGTTTGCGCTACTGCGATCTTTACTTTCTTTTTTTATGTTTTCTAATTTTCTTACTTTCATATCCTTTAACTTTCTCTACATGTGTATAGCGCCGTTTTTTTTTTTTAGAGCCTTTCTAATTTCACTGGTTTCATAATCTCTAACCTGCTCTGCGTGTGTTTAGCGTCAACGTTTGTAAACGTCTTTATGAAGTCATTTTACTCATTGTCTTTTAATTCTGAGCCGTACAGTACAATACATAGAACAGAATAAATCCTCGATACAATATAAAAATGAAAATTCTAGAAGTACGGAGTAGAATTTCACATTAGATGATATCACATAATATGATTTGGATTTGTTTTAAGTCCTGGAGACCTCATTCATCAAGCTGCCTCCCCCATTTTGCCATTCCACATCTGAAATAGCGCTAATCCGATGAAAGGACCCCTCATTCCCACGTCCCCATTCATCAGGGATGACTTTACCTTAGGCAGGCAACCTACAATTTAAAGAGATTGTTATTTTCTTGTGAATTGTTACATATGCATTATTTCACTTTTACTTTAAAAACTTTTGTAAAAACAATAGTTGTCCTTTATTTTCGGCCACATGCCTGGTTACATCTCTTTCTTCCCAGACGTATAATGCTGCTCGTGTTGTGAAGGGTGTTGTGGCTGAACGTACGCTAAGGATATGCCTTTGGATCATTTGCTGTCTTTTTGCTGCTTGCTAGCTGTCTCTTCTGCCTGTCGCATGTCGTTGTTTTAAGAGCTCGGAGCACATGATGCTTGCCTGCCAAAAGCAATCCAACACCTGCTAGCTTAGAGGTCTGTTGACTTGTTTTAAATGATGGCTCACTGCCTGGTCTCGCGTGACGTTGTCTTTTATTTCTGGCCCCGGGCGTGTTTGAATTCTTTCTTGCAGGATGTATAACACTGCTCGCGTTCGGAAGGGGGGTGGGTTATAGCTGCTGTCGCGCTGCCCTTCGATCTTTTTAAAGCCTGTACAGCCACTGTCCTTTTTTCCTACGGCTCTGGGACAATCTCTTGGCACCAAGTCTCATGTTTACGATCCCGGCAAGATGCACCGTGGCAATTCTCCTTGGTCTCGCGGGTCTTTTAAATGTCTTTCGAGATTATCACGTATCGTAGCCTTGCATTTGCTTTCCATTCCAGGATGTCCTTTTATATATATATATATATATATATATATATATATATATATATATATATATATATATATATATATATATATATACTGTATATTTGTTTACAAATATACTTCAATTAAAGTAAAAAGAATTTTTGCCAAACTTTTTCTGAAAATTACAATTTTTCCAAAAACATATTTAAGTATTCGAAATTAAATAAACATGATAAGTTACTACTCACAAAGACTGGGTGCTTAGATTGAGCGATCATTGTTGTTCCCACAAATGCAGAAGCTGACCATAACAAGTTGCAGATGTTGATAATAATGAACCACTTGACCTAAAATAAAAATAAATATAAACAAAACCCTAACCTAAATAATGGTCATTTCAGGAATTATACAGGAAATGCGAGTCACATCTCTGTTTGTGTTAGAATAGGTTAGTCAGTTAATTGATTGAACTGGAACATCTTATGCATGCATCTATTAAAGAGATAGATAGATAGATAGATAGATAGATAGATAGATAGATAGATAGATAGATAGATAGATAGATAGATAGATAGATAGATAGATAGATAGATAGATAGATAGATAGTGTAATGAACGGCCGGGTCCCATGCCCGGCCAGGATGCACCTGTTGTATATGGTCCAGGGGAGCAGCCATGGGCTCCTCACTACCTCCCCCAGGATGCTTGGTGGCAGCCTCCCTGGCTGACGATACTGCCTCAGTTTCCCGCAGGGTTTCATGGGAGATGGAGTTCTCCACAACCCTGTGGGGATCTGGGATGGCCACCAGGGGGTTCTGCATGGATCCCGGAGCCCACCTGGACATCTCTACAGCCCCGCCCGGAAGTGCAATTAGCCACAAGTGATCAAGCACCAGGAGCACTTCCGGGTGGGCTATAAAAAGGGCCAGCGTCCACCACTCAGGAGCCAGAATCAGGAGGAAGAGGACGAGGTTGCCTGGGAGGAGTGGTGGTGGTGGTGGTGCCAGAGGAAGGATTTTTTTTGTGCTCTGTTGAGTAAGTGCTTTGGGACTGTGTTGGGCCTGTGGGACACGGGGAAGATGTGCCCCATGGCTGAAGAGAAAATAAAAAGACTTGTGATTTTATAGCGCCTTTTAAGATAGATAGATAGATAGATAGATATGGATGAAAGTATATAATAGATAACTTCAGCATTAGCAATTATTTAGCTGCTCTTTCTTCATCTTCTATAGTTTTGGTCTTCCTGTATGGAATTCAGCCACAACAAACAGAAATAGTTTATGCGGAAAAGAATGTTTTAATTACTTACCACACATGTCTTTTGAACAACTGAAGAACAAATTGCAAGTCCTCCATTCAATACAGACTTTTTTGGGGGGGAAAAAAACACACCAGTTTATTATTTATACTGTATGAGCATTTCTTCTTCATTGTTGAGTTTGTCTAATGTTTGCACACATTTGGCTCTATTTGATGTCTCCTAGTCAGGGTTGTGGTGACTGAAGCCTATCCCCTCAGCAGTAGATTCAAAATAGGAAGCAGACCATGCCCCCCCAAACCACCACCATGGCCACCCCACCCCCCTGAAACCTCTTTACACCTTACCAGTTTAGAGACACAAATCAATCTCTTTTAACTGTAATACACTTCTATTGTGTTGAGAACAGAGGAGAACATGCAGACTCCAAGCAGAAGGCACCTCAGCAGGGAATATAAAGTTGGGTTTAGGTATAGGAAAGTTGCAATGCAATCCACTGCCCTGTGCTGTGCTGTCTTTTTGTGTTTTTGTTTTGTATTTACAAATGATACCGGAAGACAATATCAATCAAAGAAGAAGTCAGCCATAAGTAATTTCCTAAATATTTTTTAGTTACTTTTAAAAACTACAGTTCTGAGGCAGCCTTAGTTGACCGTACTCTTGAAGGGACAACAAGGTCCTAATTATTCCCACGTGGGACTTTGTGTCTTTGTCCTTCTTCCAGTCCTTGTTGGACCTTCTCTCTTTTTTTGGCATCTGGTAGGTAATTTTCTCTTTAGCAGAGTACATTAGAACATTAGAAAAGACAGAACAGGTCATTAAGACCAACAAAGCTCACCAATCCCATTCACCTAATTCCTTCAAAATAACAAAGTCACATTTTGAATGTCCTTAGAGTCCTACTGTGTACCACACTACTTGGTAACCTATTCTATGTGTCTATGGTTCTTTGTGTGAAGAAAAACTTCCTAACGTTCATCAAAAATGTAGCTCCTAACAACTGTGCCCCTGTGTTCTCGTTGAACTTATTTTAAAGTAACAGCCTGAATCCACTGTGCTAATTCCTTTCAGAATTTTAAACCATTCAGTCTTGTCGCCTCTTACTCTCAATTTGCTTAAACTGAAAAGATTCAACTCCTTCAATCTCTCCTCGTAATTCATACCCTGCAGCCCTAGAATCAGCCTAGCCTTGAGACCAAAACTGCTCACAGTACTCCAGATGAGGCCTCACCATCTCATTTAAAGCTTGAGCCTAGCATCCTCTGACTTGTACTCTGCACATTGTGCTATAGAACCTATTTGTTGGAAGTCCTTTTAATGGCTTCTGAACACTGCCTGAAAGCTGATAGTGATGAGCCCATTGTGACTTCTAAATCTTTCTTATAAGCAATATTGCCCTAACCCTAACCCTAATTGTGTGTGTGTGTGTGTGGAATGTTTAAATTTACGTACATTAAATTTCATCTGCCACAAATCTGCCCAAACCTGTATTCTATCCAAGTCCCTCTATAAAGATTCAAATGATTCTGGATTATCTGCCAATCCACCTAGTTTGGTATCATCTGAACCACCTATGGTAGTTATTTATATTTCTATCCTGATCATTTAGATAGATATTAAAAATTGCAGCAGCGTAGGCACTGAACTTTTAGGGACACTACTCTTGGCATCATCCAATTCTGATAAAGTTCTTTGCACCATAACCCTCTGCTTCCTATTTGTTTAGCAATTTCTGCCCTCGTCTATACACTACACCCTGAACTCCCACTTCTTTCAGTTTTTAGTCTGATGCCCAGCCTCTCAAGTGGAACCTTATCAAATGCTTTCTGGAATAATATGGAACACTCTGATCACATCCTTTTGTTATTTCCTCATAGAATGTAAGCATATTACTTAAAATGAGACCTACCCCATCTGAACCCATACTGACTGTTCTCTAAAACTTCTGTTCTTGCCATGTACTTTGCAATCTCTTCCTTAATAATTCATTCTGCTAATTTACCTGTGAAGCACATTAAGCTTACTGGTCAATTTGAAAATAAAAACTGGTAATATTGTTATATAAAAGGGGTAATTGGGCAGAGGCAGGGAATTTCTCCAACATGCATTGACCTTCACAAAATGTGCTTGCAAAGTATATGTACACACTAAACTTCTTAAAACCTTGAGGATAAATGTTAGCTGGTCCTGGTGATGTTATATTTCAGCCAATTTTATCTAAGCAGCAGGTCTCTCTCTATAATTTCCAAATTACTCAATACCTCCTTAGTAGTCCCTGTTACTACTGGTAGGTTATCTACTTCCTCACATATCAAAACCTCAAAAAAATCAAAGTTTAAAGCATTTGCCATTCTACTATTCCTGATACACTTCAGCTCCTCCTTGACTGCTCATTTACTACTAAAATACTGAAATAATATCTTTGGGCCATCTTTTACCGTATCTACAATATTCCACTCATCTCACAACTCACTCTACTATATACTGAGCAACAATTAAACGTGCAAGGATACTGATCCTAGCATCTCCTGATATGCTCGTAGATATCCAAAATGTCTCATTGGTTTCTTACCCTATTGGTCCCTCTGTCTATCCAGAATTTCCGCTGTCCTGTGCCACCAGTGTTCCACCCTTAGCCATAGAAATCCCTTGCCAATTTCACATTTAATCACTAAATACTGTATGTGCTGCATGTTGGTTGAACATTCAAGAAAGAACTTCACTGTTCTCCTCCTCCTACAATAACAAGATCCTTTCCTAATACACAGAAAAAATAAATGATGTTCCTGGACACTAATTAGTACTGCAGCCTCATAGCTCCAAAGATCTGGGCACATTTCCCATCTATGTCACTGTATTGTGGGTGGAATCTGTATGTTCTCCCTGTATCTGTGTGGGTTTTACCTGAGTATTCTTGTTTGCATTTCACATGTCAAAGATGCTCAGTTAAGTGGCAAGGTGTGAATGAGCATACCCTTTATAGATTGACTGGGATGCCCGACCCAGGGTTTGCTTCTTGTTTTGCATCCAGTGATGTTCGGATAGGCTTTAGCTGTACACAACTCAGAAATCATTAAAGGGATAAAGACAACATATGAATCGATGCAGTTAGCAGTGCTACAGAATTTATGGTTGGTTATAGTTTATATTAGTAATGTGAATAATATGTTCTTACCAGTATATTAAACAAAGATAGAAAAGGAAATACAATGTTGTCAGATCTCAAAAAGACAAGTCCAAGACATAAAGTCAGCATTCCAACTGTTATGTGAATAACCTGAAAACATAAACACATTTTTTGATCAATGAAAGCCAAGCTTTAGAAAAAAAGAGAGATTCACCTAGAACAAAGATAGATAGATAGATAGATAGATAGATAGATAGATAGATAGATAGATAGATAGATAGATAGATAGATAGATAGATAGATAGATAGATAGATAGGGGGTGCTGTCGACCCCTGAACCCTCAGACAACACATCCAGACACTAGGTAAAAGTACCACAAATTATTTGAATTCTTCTAATAAAGTGCACAAAGCACCTCCACGATACACCAATACTCAATAATAAATCAATACAATAAACAATAATCAAATCCTCCACTCCACCCAGCAGCTCTGTTGCACTTCCTCCCAACTCCGGCTCACTGCTGGGATCTCCCACAGCCCTTTTATATTCCCTGACCCGGAAGTGCTTCTGTTCTTCACTTCCGGGTCAGATGAATTCTTTTTTTTCAGCCCAGAAGTACTTCATTTCCTCTGTCCCCGTGATGAGGTAGTACTTCCAGGCTATAATAAAAACTCTCATGCATCCCTGCAATGTCCCATGGTGGCCCCCATGGTATCCAGCAGGGCTGTGACGTTGAACTCCATTGAACAGGATGCCCTGCGGGAACTCGGACCACCTCATGTGGCAGGGAGGACTCCAGCTGGCGGCATGGGGGTATTGGCTGGGATAAACTGCCGGCCATATATCACAATAGATAGATAGATAGATAGATAGATAGATAGATAGATAGATAGATAGATAGATAGATAGATAGATAGATAGATAGATAGATAGATAGATAGATAGATAGATAGATAGATAGATAGATAGATAGATCATTTATTTTAGTATATTAGGCAAGACAGACATTACTTGTCCCCAATGGGAAATTTACATTTTACAGAAGCTCTCTCATGTATTTTAGATAAAGATTTTTTTTACCAATTATTTAAATTATTAATTTTTACTAATATTAAGATTGTTCTTGCTGTTATAAGTTAGTACATTTTTGGTTTTTTTTGCAGAGTTTTTTAAATTAAGGATATGATTGTGGGCAGCACTACAGCGACAGACTGCTGTCACCGTCCTGCTCCACTGACAGACTGAGGAGATTGTTCCTCCCCCACACTATGCGACTCTTCAATTCCACCTGGGGGGGGGGGGGAATGTTAACATTATACAAAGTTATTGTCTGTTTTTGCCTGCATTTTTATTACTGTTTAATGTAATATTGTATTTGTATCAGTATGCTGCTGCTGGAGTATGTGAATTTCCCCTTGGGATTAATAAAGTATCTATCTATCTATCTATCTATCTATCTATCTATCTATCTATCTATCTATCTATCTATCTATCTATCTATCTATCTATCTATCTATCTATCTATCTATCTAACACTGAAGTGGAAATTGTCCCTTAGACTAAGCTGTCTTGTCACATAGTTCGAGCAGGGTATGAGCGCCGACTTTCATGGATTGTCTTCAAAGTATAATATTGGAACTGACATTTTGATTAGATTGTGTTTTGATATTGTGTTATGTTCTTTAAATAAAATAAATTGTTCTAAATAGCTTGCTTTTTTCAGGCTAAGAACTCTGCTTCTTCCAAATTTCTTCATACATATTCTAGTCATTTCCTTTTATCACTTTCAGACTATGCACTTTACTGACCATCACACAATCTCTCTGTTGTTATCTTTTTGCCTGTTAAAATTGCATTGTCCTTTTGACCCTCTTCCTCATCCTCTCTCATGGACAGAGGGTCTGGCACTCTTTGAATTTAATGAATTACCCACCAAATAGAATCCTGAAGTTTTGTTGAGTGTTTGTTACTATTACAGTCTTTCAGTCTTACTCTTACTCTACTATACTGTATATACTGAATATTCCATTATTGTACTTACCCCGGAAATGTAGGGTTTTCTTTTCTGGAACAGCTGATAATGATCTTTACTCTCAATGTTAAAGGTGTCAGGCAAGTCTTCACTTCTGGGATATGACTTTGGAAATGAGATTGTTATTGTCATGCTGCCATTTATCTTATTGGCTGGTTCCATTGTTTATACTGTGATATTTAAGACACTGTGAAAGTAATATAGAAAGAGATATTAATTTTAGTATAGAAGGCAGGATAGATAGATAGATAGATAGATAGATAGATAGATAGATAGATAGATAGATAGATAGATAGATAGATAGATAGATAGATAGATAGATAGATAGATAGATAAAACACATACACAAATGCACCAAAATGATTAAAAAGCAAGAAAAATGTAAAAAGAAAACAATTGGTCACGTTTAGTACAGGTCTTTTGTATCCATAGGAGGCTTTTAAGCACAAGGAATCCAAATTCGTCATTATTTTTAAAAATTCTGTCCATGTTTAAAGTCTGTGGAGGGTTGGCACCCTGCCCGGGATTGGTTCCTGCCTTGTGCCCTGTGTTGGATGGGATTGGCTCCAGCAGACCCCCATGACCCTGTGTTTGGATTCAGCGGGTTGGAAAATGGATGGATGGATGTTTAAAGTTTCAAAAATTATTTGAGCCATTTTAGGTTGTTTAGGTATGCTGACATTTTGTGAGTTCTGTCATTAGGATGGAACTTCCAGTTGCCGAAGGCACGTCCTTAGCTATCCAGGATTTTGACATCATTGATGTGCCAGGTTCAAAGTTCAGCATTGGCATCCATTTTCTGTCTAAGAGTGTTGATAAAAACAACCTCTTTATCGACTTTTAGCTCCAAAATTATGACAACAATTTTTAATTCACATTTTGGTCTTTGCAACAGTATTTTGATCATCCTATTTTTGGACAACAAGCAAGAGAACATTTAAACTCCTGGTCTCACACCTTTCTAAAATTGCTAGCTTTCCATCTTCAGCCTGGATTTAAAGGTTGAGATGAATAAAGCATCCCTTATACTAGTACCATAGCTTTGGAGTCCTGTAAATAAAGACTCAAGCGTCCTCCGTGATTTAGGCTGTTCTTGGGAAATCTTTCTACTTACATACTGTATAAAGTAATTCAGTGGTTTGGGCACCTTTTATCTAACAGCACTTATTAATGAATACATAACAGAGTACACATTATTTTAAGGTGTAGGTCTTCCCTAAACTCAACTGGAAGTCAATTTTAAGAACTTAAGAACAGGAGATCTATATACATATACTGCCGTTATTGTTCTAGTAACGATGCTTACAGTCTCGTTTTGAACTTACAGAAGCTACAAATTGGGGGATTTTAGCTAAAGGTGTGTAGGCATCTACTCCATCAAAAATGAATGCAATCATTATTTTCTACATATACTGCATGTTAAGAAAACATCTTCAATTTCCTATGGATTTAGCTGAAGAAGCAGATTGCAATGGGTGAGATAAAAGATAGCTGAGAAAGTGTGTGCTGCATTCAGTAAATTAACATTTAGATCTACCGAGATTAAAGTTGGCAGGGCCTTGTTATCATCTGCATTTTTTCTGCCAATTATTCACATTTCTGACTCCACAGGAATGAAAAATTAAAAAAGAGAGATTTCCTTAATATCTTTTTGGTTTCTCCTAGACAACAATGATATCAGAAAGAAATGAAATGGAGATGTGTTGCTTTTGTCTCATGCTCCTCAGATTTTTTTCCTGAGTCCCCTAAGTCCCCTTAGTATTCTCACAAGTGTCTCCTCTTGAGTTTCAGCAGAGTCACAAAAACAAGTACTGATTTGACATTTCTTATATATACAAGGGACATTCAAAAAGCTTCCACACTTTTATATTTATTGGAAACTGTGAAGGCAAAAACATTTTTTGCTGATGGCATTAAAAAGTTGGTACAACGCTGGGAAAATGGGATTGCAAATGAAGGTGACTGTGTAGAAAAGTGATGGAATATCCATCCATCCATCCATTTTCCAACCCGCTGAATCCAAACACAGGGTCACGGGGGTCTGCTGGAGCCAATCCCAGCCAACACAGGGCAACAGGCAGGAACCAATCCCGGGCAGGGTGCCAACCCACCGCAGGAGTGATGGAATATGTTTTTGAAATTCTTAATAAATAGAGTTAAATAAAAGTGCAGAAACTTTTTGAACGTCCCTTGTGTGTATATATGCAGTACTGTGCAAAAGTTTTAGGCAGGTGTGAAGAAATGCTGCAAACAAAGAATGCTTTCAAAAATGGAAGTGTTAATTATTTATTTTCATCATTCAACAAAATGCAGTGAATGAACAAAAGAGAAATTTAAATCAAACCAATATTTGGTGTGACTACCCTTTGCCTTCTAAACAGCATCAATTCTTCTAGGTACACTTGCACACAGTTTTTGAAGGAACTCGGCTGGTAGGTTGTTCCAAACATCTTGGAGAACTAACCACAGATCTTCTGTGGATGTCAGCTTCCTCACATCCTTCTGTCTCTTCATGTAATCCCAGACACACTCGATGATGTTGAGATCAGGGCTCTGTGGGGGCCATACCATCACTTCCAGGACTTCTTGTTCTTCTTTACGCTGAAGATAGTTCTTAGTGACTTTGGCTGTATGTTTGGGGTCATTGTCCTGCTGCAGAATAAATTTGGGGCCAATCATACGCCTCCCTGATGGTATTGCATGATGGATAAGTATCTGTCTGTATTTCTCAGCATTGAGAACACCATTAATCCTGACCAAATCTCCAACTCCATTTGCAGAAATGCAGCCCCAAACGTTCAAGGAACCTCCACCATGCTTCACTGTTGCCTGCAGACACTCATTATTGTACCGCTCTCCAGCCCTTCGACGAACAAACTGCCTTCTACTAAAGCCAAATATTTCAAATTTTGACTCATCAGTCCAGAGCACCTGCTGCCATTTTTCTGCACCCCAGTTCTTATGTTTTCGTGCATACTTGAGTCGCATGGCCTTGTTTCCACGTCAGAGGTATGGCTTTTTGGCTGCAGCTCTTCCATAAAGACCACTTCTGGCCAGACTTCTCCGGACAGTAGATGGGTGTACCTGGGTCCCACTGGTTTCTGCCAGTTCTGAGCTGATGGCACTGCTGGACATCTTCAGATTTCGAAGGGTAATAAGCTTGATGTGTCTTTCATCTGCTGCACTAAGTTTCCTTGGCCGACCACTGCGTCTACGATCTTCAACGTTGCCCGTTTCTTTGTGCTTCTTGAAAAGAGCTTGAACAGCACATCTTGAAACCCCAGTCTGCTTTGAACTCTTTGTCTGGGAGAGACCTTGCTGATGCAGTAGAACTACCTCGTGTCTTGTTGCTGTGCTCAATCTTGCCATGACATGAACCTCACCTTGGTAGCAGAGTTTGGCTGTTCCTCACCCAGTTTTAAGCCTCCTACACAGTTGTTTCTGTTTCAGTTAATGACTGTGTTTCAACCTACGTGTGACATTGATGATCATTAGCACCTGTTTGGTAGAATTGGTTGATCAGACACCTGACTAGAATCCTACAAAATCCCCGACTTTGTGTAAGTGTACCATAAGAATTGATGCTGGTTTGAAGGCAAAAGGTAGTAACACCAAATATTGATTTGATTTAGATTTTTCTTTTGTTCGCTCACTTTGCATTTTGTAAATTGAACAATCATTATTTATATTTCTGAAAGCATTCTTTGTTTACAGTATTTTTTCACACCTGCCTAAAACTTTTGCACAGTACTATATATATAGGGTGGCGTGATGGCACAGTGGTAGAGCTGCTGCCTCGCAGTTAGGAGACCTGGGCTCGCTTTCCAGGTCCTCCCTGCATGGAGTTTGCATGTTCTCCCCGTGTCTGCGTGGGTTTCCTCTAACATTCCAAGGACATGCAGGTTAGGTGCACTGGCGATTCTAAATTGGCCCTTATGTGTGTGTGTGTGCACGCACTGAGGTGGACTGGCGCCCAGGGTTTGTTTCCTGCCTTGCGCCCTGTGTTAGCTGGGATTGGCTCCAGCAGATCCCCGTGACCTTGTAGTTAGGTTATAGCGGGCTGGATAATGGATGGATGGGTATATATATATATATATACAGTATCTTGTCACACTTGAGTCACAGAGTTGCACAGATTCATTCAGGGTTTTCGAGAAACAGAAACTTTATTCGTAAACAGCATAATAAAGCATAAAGAGTAAAGCAGAGGATGTCTGGGGGAAGATAGACAAGGCAGTGAGGCAAAAGGACAGCTGCTGTACAGGCTTTTAAATGTGTGAGATGCAGATCACGCAGCACGGCGGCAGCAGCAGCAAGCCTGCAGCTAATCTAGCAAAGAGGAGGTTTGTTTCCCATTGAATCACTGTTTAAGAGGGGGTTTTGGAGGAGTGGGGATGTTCCCTTTGGGCTGCGATCACCGTCTTCACCCCAAATATATATATATATATGTATGTACTGTATGTACTGTATGGATGTATGTATGTATGTATATAAACTTGCCTTTGAAGTCCCAAATAAATAAAAATATTCTTGCCTACTTCTGAGTTTCTGCTGCACAGCACAGCTTACAGTCTTTCCACCAAGGCCCACGTGTATTATGACTGATGACCGAGTAAATTCAGACATAAATTCAGATTATCACTAACCAATGTGAGTGTATAGACTACTTTAGACAGACAGAGGCGGAATTTCAGTTTTCAAATGTGGCCATAACCCTGATGAAACCTTTGCTCCTGATAATCTAAAGATCTGAAATTGGTTCATAACTCTTGTGTTAAGAGTCCCAGCTTTATGCAATGAAGTCTTTAAATATCTTAAAAGTCTTTAATGAGAGGTTTAAGGAATTTAAAACACTAAAAAAACATTACAAAGGAGGCTGTTACTACCGTCCTTCTTCTTCTTTAAGAAAATGCTACTGAATTACTGTATATTGACACAATGTATTGTGTTTGTGAAATTCTAAAAAATAAAAATATAAAAATAAATAGAAATCTTACCGTCTGTCTTTGGGTAGCTGGGTGAATAATCCAAGCAGTGTTTGTATCTTTTCTTAATCTCATTTTCAAGCTGAAGCCGAGGGGTGGATACTTCCATTTCCTTAAACAGAGATTTTTTTTATGATCTTTTAGAAACGTTTCCTTCTGTCACAAGATTTTCAACACTTTGAGTTTATTTTTTATTACATTTTGGAAAACAAAATAAAGTGGCAGAAAGATCAGTTGGTTAAGGAGAGTAAACAAATGACAAATATCAGTTATGAAATAAAAAGATAAAATATTCAGCTTAACAAAATAACCACTCTTAAAAGTGACAACAGCTGAACAAACTCTGGGCATTCTATGAATTAAAAACTCAAGACATTGTTCTGAAAGTTCAGAAGACACGCCACCAAAAAAAAAAGACTTGCACTAGTTGTCTGCTAACCAACCTGTCTCTCCATTTCATCTCAAATCCACTTAATGGGGTTAAGGATGGGGGGTTCAACTTGGCTTTGTCTTCAATTCCCTTCCTCAAAATAATTCTGGCAGAGTTTGGATGTATGCTGTGAAGGACAGCCGGGTCCCATGCCCAGCAGGGACGCCCCTGCTGCATCTGTTCTGGGGGAGCAGCCATGGACACTTCAATACCTTCCCCGGGACAATTGGTGGCAGCCTCCCTGGCGGACGATGATTCCCCAACCTGGCGCATGGCTCCATGGGAGATGGAGTCCTCCACAGCCTGGTTGGGGGCTCGGATGGCCGCTAGGGGGAGCTGCATGGAGTCTGCAGCCAGGCTGGTCGAATCTTCAGCCCCACCCAGAAATGCAATTAGGACCAGGTGATCAAGCACCTGGAACGCTTCCAGGTGGGGTATAAAAAGGGCCAACCACCACCACTCAGAGAGCCAGGGTCGGGAGGAGGAGGACTACGCTTGCGGATGAGTGGTGGGAGAGGAGGAAAGAGTGCTGTCGTTGTTGTGTGGAAAATAGTGCTTTTGGGACTGTGTATTGCCTGTGGGTCACGGGGAAGACGTGCGCCCACAGGTGAAGAAGAGAAATAAAAAGTCCTTGTGTTTTATACATGCCTCTGCGTCGTTCTGTGCCGGGTCAGGCACCTATATAGCACCTTTTCTACAATGCTTAGAGTTACCATCCAAAGGGCTGCCCAGTATGTCTTACTCTAGAGCAGCATTTCTCAACCAGGGTTCCGTGAGACATACAGTAGCTAGCAGTTCCACGAGAAATGGTAATGAATAGCAGTGGCAAATAAATAAAGTTGAACAGTGGAAGAAAATAATAAATTTTCTCTAAAAGGAATGAATTCAAATTTTTGTTAGCTGTATTTACAGCAACTAGGATGCACGACAATGCTGTCCATGCTTCACTTATCATACAGCCGGGATGGGCAAAGTCAGTCCTGGAGGGCCGCAGTGGTTGCAGGTTTTTGTTCCAACCCAGTTGCTTAATTATTAATTAATTTAACTAAACCAAATAGTGCATGATAAATACACACAGGTGTAAAATGGAAGCAAGCTAAACTGAGGATTGCTGGTTTCTTTTGTCATTTGAATCTTATTGCAATTAAAAATCGAGAATACAACTGTTTAAGCCTAAAATAAGCAATAAAGTTTCAAAATCAAAATCCTAATGAGTGACACAATAAAAATGAAGCAGAAGTGTCACTATACTTCCTTAGGAGACTGGCGTCCTTCAACTTCTGCAGTAAGATGCTGCAGATGTTCTATCAGACGGTTGTGGTGAGCGCCCTCTTCTACGCGGTGGTGTTCTGGGGAGGCAGCATTAAGAAGAGGGACGCCTCACGCCTGCACAAACTGGTGAGGAAGACAGGCTCTATTATAGGCATGGAGCTGGACAGTTTGACATCCATGGCAGAGTGACGGGCGCTGAGCAGACTCCTGTCAATCACGGAGAATCCACCGCATCCACTAAACAGTATCATCTCCAGACAGAGGAGCAGCTTCAGCGACAGACTGCTGTCATCGTCCTGCCAGTCTTCCCAGACTGAAACGGTTCTTTATCTGAGTAAAGGATAGTAGGTGTTAGTTTTTGTTTCTTCTTTTAGAAATTTTAGTAGAGATGGCAGAATAGATAGAGCAATTTTAGAATAGTTGGCAGGATAGACAGAACAGAATAAGCTGTATTTGTCTTCAGGGAGTACTAGGGTGTTGTACCGTGTTAGCCATTATGAATGTAGTGAAAACTCAAACAAAATGACACCTTTTATTTGCAAACTGAAAAGATTACAATATGCAAGCTTTCGAGGCAACTCAGTGCCCTTCTTCAGGCAAAGATGTTACATCACTTTGTCCTCGGGGGAAAGTTTGCTTTTTACAGAAGCATTTTAAATGCTTAAATTGATAGAAAAATAAATGCTTACACACACACACAGACGCTAAAAAGCAATACAATTACAAAGAAATAAACCTTTTTGATTTGGCGGTCCCAGTCACAGTGAGGCACTATACAGGCATGTTGCCATTTGGTGAAAAGGGACCCCCCAGTATCATTTTTTGATACACTTTTGCTGAATAATTCTAGAAAGTCCTAAATGTCACTGTGTCAGGGAGAGGATGTTTAGCATTGTTCATAATGGCACTTAGGTTTGTTTTCATTCTCTCCTTTGCAACTACCTCCAGGAGGTACAGAGTTCATCCCATAACAGAGTCTTCCCTTTTAATTAGCTGGTTGATTCGGTTTTGACATGATGTTACCAGCCCAGCATACCACAGTGTAGACAATCGCACTGTCCATTTGTAGAAGATGTGAAGGATGTTACTTCTCACAAAGGAATGCAGTCTCCTGAGAAAGAAAAGCCTGCAGTGTCCTTTCTTTTATAGATTCCTCTGTGTTCCAAGACCAGTCCAATCTGTCATTGATGTGGACCTCTAAGTACTTGGACCACCTCTACATCCACTCCCTGAATGGTGACTGGACAGAGATGGTATTGCCCCTCAAGTCAGTGTTTCTTAGAACTGTCTAGCGGTCTCTGACATCAGTTGGAAGGACATTATTCCCCACTCCTCCCTGCAGAATTCTTTCAGTGTTGTGATGTTTGAGGGTTGTTAATGATTCAGCTGATTCTACGTTATCTGCCTTTTTTCCTAGTTTGTTATCATCTGCAAACATGACCACTTTGTTGTTTACATTCTTATCTTGATCATTTATTTGTATTAAGAAGAGCAGAGGTCCCAGCACTTGACCCCCAGGGGGACACCTCTTTTCAACATCACAAAATCTTCAGAAGCCCCCTCACTGTAACCCTTCGTTTGGTGTTTAAATTAATTTTGAACCAAATTACACTCAGTGGCTTCAATTGCCACTTCTTTGAATTCTATTACAAACTTACTATGTGGCATTTTACCAAATGCTTTCTGAAAATCCATTTAAATAACATCAAATGAATCTCTCTTATCATATGCTATTGTTGATTTTTGTTAGAATTCCAGGATTTTGCTGAAACACGACCTTCCTCGTGTTTTGAATATTTGCCAACACTCTCTTTCCAGACAAAGGCTGCATGATCTTTTACTTAATGACACTGCCATTAATTTACCTGTTATGCAAGTAGTACTAGGGTGTTGTACCATGTTAGCCATTATGAAAGTAGAGAAAAGTCAAGCAAAATGACTGACTGAAGAAGGGGCCCGAGTTGCCTCAAAAACTGTTAAAACTGATACATGGGAAGATGGGCATTTTTGATATTAATATCTGTGTTCGTGTTTATTTGTTTATAAAAATAGGTATGTAAATAATATATGGCATGCACTTTAAAAAGGCATGTTTATGATATGACAAGTGTTTGTTTCTTTATCAATTGGATGTGAACTGCAAAAGTCACAGGAGGAGAACAGGCTGTGACAGCTTGGGGACGCTCCCAAGTTAGCCCCAGGTCCCAGAATATTGCTTGGACTCTTCAAGAGTTAAACAAGTTACAAAATGTACCCAAGACATAACATTCAGGTGAGTTTGGCGACTATGTTAACTGATAAAAAAAATGTGAAATGGTCCAATTTGATTAATTGATTTTATTTTTTTAATTTTATTGATTTTATTGTAATCGCACAACATTCCATACAAATAGATCCATTTTTACAAAAATAAGATCAAAAACAAATCAACCCCCAACCTTGAGAAAGAGAGCATGGCTAACAGAGTAAAACTTAAACCTAGTAAAAATAAGTAAATAGATGAATTAATAAGTGAATAAAGATAAATGGAGAAGGATAAAGAAATGGGGAGAGAATCTACTTCCTCAGTGCTTCAAGAGCTTATTCTAAAATTTTATTGATTAGATCCTGTCAGGTTTTGAAAAAGTTCTGCACAGATCTTCTAAGTGAGAATTTGATTTTGTCCAATTTTAGATAATACAGTGCGTCCAGAAAGTATTCACAGCGCTTCATCACTTTTTCCACATTTTGTTATGTTACAGCCTTATTCCAAAATGGATTAAATTCATTTTTATCCTCAGAATTCTACACACAACACCCCATAATGACAATGTGAAAAAAGTTTACTTGAGATTTTTGCAAATGTATTAAAAATAAAAAAACTGAGAAATCCCATGTCCATAAGTATTCACAGCCTTTGCTCAATACTTTGTCGATGCACCTTTGGCAGCAATTACAGCCTCAAGTCTTGTTGAATATGATGCCACAAGCTTGGCACACCTATCCTTGGCCAGTTTCTCCCATTCCTCTTTGCAGCACCTCTCAAGCTCCATCAGGTTGGACGGGAAGCGTCGGTGCACAGCCATTTTAAGATCTCTCCAGAGATGTTCAATTGTATTCAAGTCTGGGCTCTGGCTGGGCCACTCAAGGACATTCACAGAGTTGTCCTGAAGACACTCCTTTGATATCTTGACTGTGTGCTTAGGGTCGTTGTCCTGCTGAAAGATGAACCGTCGCCCCAGTCTGAGGTCAAGAGCGCTCTGGAGCAGGTTTTCATCCAGGATGTCTCTGTACGTTGCTGCAGTCATCTTTCCCTTTATCCTGACTAGTCTCCCAGTTCCTGCCGCTGAAAAACATCCCCACAGCATGATCCTGCCACCACCATGCTTCACTGTAGGGATGGTGCCAGGTTTCCTTCAAACATGACGCCTGGCATTCACACCAAAGAGTTCAATCTTTGTCTCATCAGACCAGAGAATTTTCTTTCTCATGGTCTGAGAGTCCATCAGGTGCCTTTTGGCAAACTCCAGGCGGGCTGCCATGTGCCTTTTACTAAGGAGTGGCTTCCGTCTGGCCACTCTACCATACAGGCCTGATTGGTGGATTGCTGCAGAGATGGTTGTCCTTCTGGAAGGTTCTCCTCTCTCCACAAAGGACCTCTGGAGCTCTGACAGAGTGACCATCGGGTTCTTGGTCACCTCCCTGACTAAGGCCCTTCTCCTCCGATCGCTCAGTTTAGATGGCCGGCCAGCTCTAGGAAGAGTCCTGGTGGTTTCGAACTTCTTCCACTTATGGATGATGGAGGCCACTGTGCTCATTGGGACCTTCAAAGCAGCAGAAATTTTTCCGTAACCTTCCCCAGATTTGTGCCTCGAGACAATCCTGTCTCGAAGGTCTACAGACAATTCCTTTGACTTCATGCTTGGTTTGTGCTCTGACATGAACTGTCAAATGTGGGACCTTATATAGACAGGTGTGTGCCTTTCCAAATCATGTCCAGTCAACTGAATTTACCACAGGTGGACTCCAATGAAGCTGCAGAAACATCTCAAGGATGAGCAGGGGAAACAGGATGCACCTGAGATCAATTTTGAGCTTCACGGCAAAGGCTGTGAATACTTAAGTACATGTGCTTTCTCAATTTTTTTATTTTTAATAAATTTGCAAAAACCTCAAGTAAACTTTTTTCACGTTGTCATTATGGGGTGTTGTGTGTAGAATTCTGAGGAAAAAAATGAATTTAATCCATTTTAGAATAAGGCTGTAACATAACAAAATGTGGACAGAAGTGATGAAGTGCTGGGAATACTTTCTGGATGCACTGTATGTCTTGGTCTAAAAGCGGGAATGAACTTGTCAGGAGGACAGACTCAGATGCTCCCTTCCATGGACTGAAGCATTGTGGGTAGCAGGAAAAGAAGATGAAAGAAAGCTTGTTTATTTTTTTCAAGACTGTTTCAAATACTAGTTTGCCTCTAAAGTATTAAAATTGTTTAATGGTTACCAATTTTGTGTGTCAAATAAATCAAAGTAAGCAATGCCAGATTAAGACTCTCACAGGCCCTTTGGGTGACTTAGCACCTTAACAAAATGTTAATCATATTTTTAGCAAAGAAATCCTGGGTCTTCTTTTAATTCTTTTTCGGATCATGGTAGGGTGGTATCATATATATTGATCCATTACTGCTAACCATTTGTTGCAGCAAGGTATATACTCAATCATGTTCTTGAGTGTGGGGGCAGGAGGTGCTGGGGTGGGAACCTTGCCATCACGGGCCCCTTGGGGGCACACCAGAATTTATTGCATAAATTGTTTGTTTATGTTTTTAGTGCCTATGAGTAAACTCTCTGTTAAGGTAAATATGTAAAACAAATAAAAAGATGACTAAATTTATGAATGGTATGATTGTCTGTACAATTCTTATAAGATACTTTAAACCTAGAATATTTAATATATTAATAACATTTATAATTATCATGTTTTTATTTTGGGTGGCATGGTGGCGCAGTGGGTAGCGCTGCTGCCTCGCAGTTAGGAGACCCCAGGTCCTCCCTGTGAGGAGTTTGCATGTTCTCCCCGTGTCTGCGTGGGTTTCCTCCCACAGTCCAAAGACATGCAGGTTAGGTGCATTGGCGATCCTAAATTGTTCCTAGTGTGTGCTTGGTGTGTGTGTGTGTGTCCTGTGGTGGGCTGGTGCCGGGTTCGCTTCCCGAGTTTCCTCCCACAGTCCAAAGACATGCAGGTTAGGTGCATTGGTAATTCTAAATTGTGCTTGGTGTGTGTGCCCTGTGGTGGGTTGGCGCCCTGCCTGGGGTTTGTTTCCTGCCTTGACTTGTGCCCTGTGCTCTGTGCTGGCTGGGATTGGCTCCAGCAGACCCCCGTGACCCTGTAGTTAGGATATAACAGGTTGGATAATGGATGGATGGATGATTTTATTTTCATTAACATCCCTTATTGCTGTTTAATAGCATAGTTTGAAACAGTAGTGCCATCTATAGACCATTCTCAGTATTACACCTCATAGGATATGCAACATGGTACAATATTTATATTTCTTTGAAGCATTTAAAGTTTTAATAATAGTTTCATTTCTTTATTATAGACAACCCACACACACACATACTGTATATGCAGATTTCTATCTGTCTAACTGTCCGATACAGACGATTTCAGTTGTAATGTGCTGAGGATAAACTTTATAATAAAAACTGGAACTAGACCTTCCTTTAAAGTGTTTTAATTGACACACCACCATGGATGCCAACTATTTCTGCAAAACCAGTCAAAGCTGTTTAGTTTTCTTTCAGCACCTCTTGACTTTCAGGTACGAGAAACCAACCCATACAGCTAATCCTGATGTCTAGTTAGTTATGCAAAACATTGAGCTTTATGGGATTTCCCCTTACTTTTGGCCCTCTAGACCCGAAAAAAAAGCAAAACATATTTTTAGGTCACATTTTGTGCTGGAATTTACACCCTTATAATATAGAAAAAAACGATAAGTGATTTCAGCAAAAATGATCAGAAAGATGTGAAGTTGTGCAGTCCACATCAACCATTCCAGGATACAAAGTTACTCCTTTACACAAAACTTTAAAAAAAAGGGAATTGGTAATGGAAGCATGTGGAGTGTCATTGCATGCTGTTTTGAGATCCCTGATCACAAATATGATAATACTTTTAATATTTAATTCTCTACCAGTGGTCCCAGTCTTCTATGTTATTTTCAAAACTCCTAAATAGAAATACACATTTTTAAATATTTCTTCAGAGGAACACACAAAAACTCCAGATCATAACACTTTGCAATTGTGTTAGATAGACAACTTAAGAGGCGGCACGGTGGCATAGTGGGTAGCACTGCTGTCTCGCAGTTAGGAGACCCAGGTTCACTTCCCGGGTCCTTCCTGCGTGGAGTGGTTTCCTCCCACAGTCCAAAGACATGCAGGTTTGGTGCATTGGAGATTCTAATTTGTCCTTGGTGTGTGCGTGTGTCCGCGGTGGGCTGGCCAGGGTTTGTTTCTTGCCTTGCGCTCTGTGTTGGCTGGGATTGGCTCCACCAGATCCCCGTAACCCTGTAGTTAGGATATAGTGGGTTGGATGATGGATGGATGGATAGACAACTTAAATGTGAAACTCATTAAAGCAAGATCATTGTCGTTTCTTGGTTGCAAGTGTCATGGAGAAAAGTTCTCCCTCTTGAAAGAAGGCAGTCTCAAAGGCCAGATGGAAGTCCAGAATAAAATCTTTATTATACAGTAGTGTAACAAAGATCCTTGGCCATGGTGCAAGTGCCTAAACTAGGTATTGCATTGTTGTATATTACATTTCTTATCATCTATGCAAAATACTCTTCTCCAACCAGTTCTTCCCACCATTACCTAATATCCATCACTTGACCGAAACTGGCCATCATTACTTCATATCCTGTGCAGGTGTCCCTATCATTTTACCAAAAATTATTCATGAATCAATTACACAATTTAAGTCAAAGCCAGGAAAACACATATGTGGGATGCTGGGCCACTCAAATGAAAGTTACAAGCATCTCTCAAGGTTGAGGTTTTACGCAGCTACTTTTCTAAAACAATGACCTTCTTGGTCTTTTGATAGTACACACTGTCCTTCAATTTCCATTACATCACTTTTGATTTTCAAGCAAACAAGTTAAAAGCAAGGCCAGCCTGATGCAAATAAAAGCACATTTAGCCATCATTTCATTATACTTAATACAAAAGCTACATTTTTACTAATTACTATGTAAATGTCATTTTATATTATTTAAAAATACCATACAAAATACTGGCATTCCTAAAGCTCAGTTCTGGAATTTAAAAAATGACCAAAATTAAACAGCTTTCCCAAAAACATCTCAGTCTGTTGTTGTTTTAAGAAATGAAGGTAATTCCATGTGACAGATTGCCACGAAACTGAAAATTTCATATAAAGGTGTCTGTTACTGTCTTGAGAAAAGACAGCAGACTGAGGAACACATGCAAACTTGGAGAGTAGGCTACATAATAAACCAGCAATAAACAAAATCAACTGACATAACGTAAAAAGAACATAAAAAGAAAAATTATGTTTCAAAATTACAAAAATAATTTATATATATTGTAGCATTCCTTGTGATCATGCATTTGTACATATTTTACTGACTTGATTTAGTTCAAATATCTTGATTCCTGTAAGATAAACTGTATTGTCGAGGTTTTGTTTAATTTAGCTTATAATGAATTTTAAACTAATTGCCATTACTCAATACATTGTCTACAGCTGTTTTACTACTGAAGAAGTAATTGGAATGAAACCCCCTAAAAATAAATACAGTTAGGTCCATAAATATTTGGACAGAGACAACTTTTTTCTAATTTTGGTTCTGTACATTACCACAATGAATTTTAAATGAAACAACTAATATACAGTTAAAGTGCAGACTTTCAGCTTTAATTCAGTGGGGTGAACAAAACGATTGCATAAAAATGTGAGGCAACTAAAGCATTTTTTGAACACAATCCCTTCATTTCAGGGGCTCAAAAGTAATTGGACAATTGACTCAAAGGCTATTTCATGGGCAGGTGTGGACAAGTCCGTCGTTATGTCATTATCAATTAAGCAGATACAGTGGTGTGAAAAACTATTTGCCCCCTTCCTGATTTCTTATTCTTTTGCATGTTTGTCACACAAAATGTTTCTGATCATCAAACACATTTAACCATTAATCAAATATAACACAAGTAAACACAAAATGCAGTTTTTAAATGATGGTTTTTATTATTTAGGGAGAAAAAAAAATCCAAACCTACATGGTCCTGTGTGAAAAAGTAATTGCCCCCTGATCCTAATAACTGGTTGGGCCACCCTTAGCAGCAATAACTGCAATCAAGTGTTTGCGATAACTTGCAATGAGTCTTTTACAGCGCTCTGGAGGAATTTTGGCCCACTCATCTTTGCAAAATTGTTATAATTCAGCTTTATTTGAGGGTTTTCTAGCATGAACCGCCTTTTTAAGGTCATGCCATAGCATCTCAATTGGATTCAGGTCAGGACTTTGACTAGGCCACTCCAAAGTCTTCATTTTGTTTTTCTTCAGCCATTCAGAGGTGGATTTGCTGGTGTGTTTTGGGTCATTGTCCTGTTGCAGCACCCAAGATCGCTTCAGCTTGAGTTGATGAACAGATGGCCGGACATTCTCCTTCAGGATTTTTTGGTAGACAGTAGAATTCATGGTTCCATCTATCACAGCAAGCCTTCCAGGTCCTGAAGCAGCAAAACAACCCCAGACCATCACACTACCACCACCATATTTTACTGTTGGTATGATGTTCTTTTTCTGAAATGCTGTGTTCCTTTTACGCCAGATGTAATGGGACATTTGCCTTCCAAAAAGTTCAACTTTTGACTCATCAGTCCACAAGGTACTTTCCCAAAAGTCTTGGCAATCATTGAGATGTTTCTTAGCAAAATTGAGACGAGCCCTAATGTTCTTTTTGCTTAACAGTGGTTTGCGTCTTGGAAATCTGCCATGCAGGCCGTTTTTGCCCAGTCTCTTTCTTATGGTGGAGTCGTGAACACTGACCTTAATTGAGGCAAGTGAGGCCTGCAGTTCTTTAGACGTTGTCCTGGGGTCTTTTGTGACCTCTCGGATGAGTCGTCTCTGCGCTCTTGGGGTAATTTTGGTCGGCCGGCCACTCCTGGGAAGGTTCACCACTGTTCCATGTTTTTGCCATTTGTGGATAATGGCTCTCACTGTGGTTTGCTGGAGTCCCAAAGCTATAGAAATGGCTTTACCAGACTGATAGATCTCAATTACTTCTGTTCTCATTTGTTCCTGAATTCTTTGGATCTTGGCATGATGTCTATCTTTTGAGGTGCTTTTGGTCTACTTCTCTGTGTCAGGCAGCTCCTATTTAAGTGATTTCTTGATTGAAACAGGTGTGGCAGTAATCAGGCCTGGGGGTGGCTACGGAAATTGAACTCAGGTGTGATACACCACAGTTAGGTTATTTTTAAACAAGGGGGCAATTACTTTTTCACACAGGGCCATGTAGGTTTGGATTTTTTTTCTCCCTAAATAATAAACACCATCATTTAAAAACTGCATTTTGTGTTTACTTGTGTTATATTTGACTAATGGTTAAATGTGTTTGATGATCAGAAACATTTTGTGTGACAAACATGCAAAAGAATAAGAAATCAGAAAGGGGGCAAATAGTTTTTCACACCACTGTAAAAGGCCTGGAGTTGATTTGAGGTGTGGTGCTTGCATGTGGAAGATTTTGCTGTGAACAGACAACATGCGGTCAAAGGAGCTCTCCATGCAGGTGAAAGAAGCCATCCTTAAGCTGCGAAAACAGAAAAAACCCATCTGAGAAATTGCTACAATATTACGAGTGGCAAAATCTACAGTTTGGTACATCCTGAGAAAGAAAGCAAGCACTGGTGAACTCAGCAACGCAAAAAGACCTGGACGTCCACGGACGACAACAGTGGTGGATGATCAGAGAATCATTTCCATAGTGAAGAGAAACCCCTTCACAACAGCCAACCAAGTGAACAACACTCTCCAGGGGGTAGGCATATCGATATCCAAGTCTACCATGAAGAGAAGACTACATGAAAGAAAATACAGAGGGTGCACTGCAAGGTGCAAGCCACTCATAAGCCTGAAGAATAGAAAGGCTAGATTGGACTTTACTAAAGAACATCTAAAAAAGCCAGCACAGTTCTGGAAAAACATTCTTTGGACGGATGAAACCAAGATCAACCTCAAGAAAAAAGTATGGAGAAGGCATGGAACAGCTCATTATCCAAAGCATACCACATCATCTGTAAAACATGGTGGAGGCAGTGTGATGGCTTGGGCGTGCATGGCTGCCAGTGGCACTGGGACACTAGTGTTTATTGATGATGTGACACAGGACAGAAGCAGCCGAATGAATTCTGAGGTGTTCAGAGACATACTGTCTGCTCAAATCCAGCTAAATGCAGTCAAATTGATTGGGCGGCGTTTCATGATACAGATGGACAATGACCCAAAACATACAGCCAAAGCAACCCAGGAGTTTATTAAAGCAAAGAAGTGGAAAATTCTTGAATGGCCAAGTCAGTCACCTGATCTTAACCCAATTGAGCAGGCATTTCACTTGTTGAAGACTAAACTTCAGACGGAAAGGCCCACAAACAAACAGCAACTGAAAGCCGCTGCAGTAAAGGCTTGGCAGAGCATTAAAAAGGAGGAAACCCAGCATCTGGTGATGTCCAGGAGTTCAAAACTTCAGGCTGTCATTGCCAACAAAGGGTTTTCAACCAAGTATTGGAAATTAACATTTGATTTCCAGTTATTTAATTTGTCCAATTACTTTTGAGCCTGAAATGAAGGGATTGTGTTCAAAAAATGCTTTAGTTGCTTCACATTTTTATGCAATCGTTTTGTTCACCCCACTGAATTAAAGCTGAAAGTCTGCACTTCAACTGCATCGGAGTTGTTTCATTTAAAATTCATTGTGGTAATGTACAGAACCAAAATTAGAAAAAAGTTGTCTCTGTCCAAATATTTATGGACCTAACCGTAAATATGAAGTTTGACATATGATTGGAACAATTTAGTTTAGCACGCTTGTTTGGTTAGCCAATAGCTAAGTGTCCCTAAATCACATCCAGATACTTTAAAAGCTCTAAAAAACTTCTGCGTTAGCTACATGGCTTAACTTTGTTACAGATACTCAAGGCTATTGATTTGTATCCACCTTCATTTTAACAAATGTCATCAGTTATGATTTTTTTTATTATTTTTTTTTTTTAGCATGCATTGGCAGATTGGAGTACGGTAGGCTGGATATATTAAAGATTGTGTTTTCTGTCAAAATTGTAACTGCAAAGAAGATAATGGGGTCTTCTCTGGATTCTAATACTGTAGTCATATTTTCTGGAAATAAACATTAAACCCTTTATTTTCCTTTGTGACTTAACATTTGACAAAAAAATGCACAAAAAAGGTAAATCTGATTTTATTTTGCAGGTAATTTATGTGTTCCAAAATCCTAAAGATGCCATGGTATCATATTTCCACTTTTCCAAGGTGATGACTAGTCTGGAAACAATGCCAAATATTGATGATCTGATTGAGAGATACTTGAAAGGAAAGGGTGAGTGATGTAGGTGTTTGTTTGTTTTTATTTCCAGTTTATTGGTTTTGACATGCATGGAATAAATAACAGAGATTAATAAATAATGTATGGCATATAATACTGCGGTGGGTTGGCACCCTGCCCAGGATTGTTTCCTGCCTTGTGCCCTGTGTTGGCTGGGAATGGCTCCAGCAGACCCCCGTAACCCTGTGTTCGGATTCAGCGGGTTGGAAAATGGATGGATGGATGGATGGATGGAATATAATAATAATATAGTACACTAGCCATGAATGTTTCTTCCATGACCTCCATGTTCATTAAAGGAATTACTAGGGCACGGGGAATCTTAAATTATAAAGTACCAAGTTCACCCACACCAGTAGTGCACACGAGGTAGTTTAATGGAATTATCAAGCCAGTCAGGAGATGGAGTAGAGTGAGTTTGCTTAACTTTTTGATACACGGGACTTTCAACAGACACTATAACATGCCTAGGGTCTTTAGAGACCCAGCATATATATACTACACTATATATATAATACAGTAATAGTTCAGCTATCGCGCCCCCGCTACATCACGGATTTATTAATATTATTATTATTACTAGGGGGCACCCTGCTCGCCCACCCCCAGGTTTGGTTTACTGGATAAACAATTTAAAGAGATTATTATTTTCATGAGAATTGTTATATATGAATTATTTTCATTTTTATTTTAAAACTTTTGTAAAAACAATATTTGTCCTTTATTTCCTGCCCCGGGTGTGATTAAATCTATTTCTCATGTCTCTGCCGCTCACATTCGCGTGACGTGCAAAGGTCACCATCTCATGGGTTTTGGTTCCTAAGGTTGTAATGTCTAGTCTTGTGTGTCGTAAAAGTGTTTCTCCGAGATAATCTAGTCTCGATTGCTTTGCTCAAACCCTGCCCAATCCCCTGGAGGTGTGCTACGCTCCTGCCACTTCACGTCTCTCCCACTCGCGTTATCAAGGAGTTGGGCGGAGGGCTGAACAAGCGCTAAGGAGAAGTGGGCAGATTAGCTACTGGCATTGTGCTGCTTCTGCCAAGATGCCTGTTCTGATTGTCAATCTGTGTGTTGATCATTTAAAAGCCTGTACAGCAGCTGTCCTTCTGTCTCACTGCCTTGTCTTGTTAAAATATCTCTTGCGGAATGTCAAATTGTTTTCTGAGAAGATCAAGCCTCGTCTCCCTGCCAAGATTTTTTTTATAATAGAGAGATCTTACTCATATCCTTAGCGCGACATCCACATATCATATGTGTTTACAAAGTGTGTTTTAATAAGTTCACATGTGTTTAAAGCATGAGGGAGGGGTATTTTAAGGCTTAAACTGTAAAAAACAATGTTTATGTATATGGTCTTTCTATATCGCGGATTTTCACCTATTGCTGATGGGTCTGGAACGTAACTTCCATGATAGGCAGGGGATCACAGTATATGTGTGTATATATATATATATATATATATATATATATGGTTGAAATAGTTTATTGTCAAATAATGCACAGAGTACGCGACACGTGTTTCGCCCTAATTCTGGGCTCATCAGGCGTACACACTCACTGCACCCCCCTCTCGGGGAATTGAACCTCGGACGTCAGTGCCAGAGGCGAAGCCTCTAACGTTGCACCACGGCATGTGGTTTATTCATTTGACAGCATGTAGATCGGGATAATTAAATTCATTGCATTCGTAGTCTGTGTCACAATCTGATTTTATGGGTGGTTACCTACCAGGTAACGCTTGTGGTTGGTCAGCAAGTCAGCTAACATCCGCCACGGTGCCCTCATTTCAGTTGCGAGAAGCAGATCATAGAATGGTTGAAAAAGAGGTAATGATATGCCTAACATCCCTCTTTCTTTATGCGTCTTGTTATATGCTTTCATTAGACATTCTAGTCTTTACACACACCTTTCTTTGTGCTTCTTGTTGCCTTTCTTCATCTGACATTCCAGCATTGTTTTGGATGCCACATGGTTTACTATCTTACATCGGCCTTTTGCCTTTGTGCATTAAACATTCCCACCCACTTGTGAACACTGGATGTGGACATTACATCCAGGCACAGGCAGAGATGCCAGAAGTCCTATTGCTTTAAATTCTAAAGCTGTCACAAGTGGATGCAAATGCTCTTCAGAAACTCCCTCATAAACAGTATTTCAAAGGCAAATAGACACACTCTTACAGCTCCTCTTTGTGGGATCAGCTGCGTTTTTGCCGCACATTGTGTTGCTCATGCAGGGCTTTGAACATTTAAAAGACAGAGCTGTGGCCATCCTATGGTCTCACTCTCCTGTCTCTCTTCCCTCAGACTCTCTCTGCTCCGGTCGCTGCTTCTGAGCCACTGTAACCCCTTGATGAGGAAGACTTTGTATTCTTTTGACCGGTAGTCGGGGCCAAGATTTCAAGTTTGATAGCTACCCCTTGTGTGGCTGGACTGCTTCTGAAAGAGACATGTGTTTGGATCTGCCAGAACAGCAATAAAGTTTCTACTCCTTGGAAATCCTACTGCACTCTCCTGTGTTACTTTGTAACCCAAGCTTGACAATATATAGAGAGGTTGTTACTTCCATTGTCAACACACACATAAACAGGAAATCTAAAGAGTCACAAGAGTAACATTATTTGAATTGAAAGCAGGACTTTTGACCAGACAGGTTACTATACAAGTCTGTTGCTCTCAGTCACAATTAAATGCAATGTGCTGTCACTTACGAACAATTTGAAATTTTTGTGAGGGATGAATTGTGTCTGATACATCTGCCTTTTTCCAGGAGATCCAGTGAAAGTTCTCCTTTTCACCCTGTCAAGTCTGCCGATGAATACATCTGGTGATGCCACCTCTGCCTGACATTCAATCTCAGTCCAGGCTCCTTTCATGTGTAGCTGGTGTAGTGAGTTTCCCATCTCCGTTTGTAATTTGGATTCCCTCAAAGTGTATAAGAAGCGTCTGAAGACTCAATTGTTTGGTGAATTTCATTTTTTGTAACCTAGGACATGTTGGTATCACTCACTTGAATTTTGTTCTGAGCTCTCCCTTATTTGAATCAATTTTGTACCCTTTCTCTGTAACACTCATTCCAAAACAGTCCCCCAGATTGATGTTTACTCCATTAAGTTGACTTCCTTTGTAAGACCCTTAGAATAAGAGAATCTTCTAAGCAAATAAATGTAAATGAAAGCAAAAAATACATTAAAAAGGTACATCAGTAGGTTTAGTTTGGAACTTTTGCATTTTTGTCAAGCTACCATAACCTTTACCTGTTGTTCAGTAGACACTCTGTATTGACAACTCAGTACTTGTCTTCTTCTTCTTTCAGCTGCCCCCATTAGTGGTCGCCACAGCAGAAAATCTTGTTCCATCTCTTCCTGTCCTGTACATCTTGCTCTGTCACACTCTGTCACCTGCATGTCTTCTGTCACCACACCCATAAACTCAGTAGTAGTACAAGGTGTATTTTGTATCAGATAACTGCCAGATGACCTTTCCAAACCGTAAGGACTTCATCAACAAGAACATTCTGTTCAAGCTTGTAGACTATCTCTAACAGTGCCTGAAAGAATGTGTTTTAATATCAAAAAGGATTTCTTGTCGCTCAAGTTCTTGTGAACAAAATGCAAACACCTTCGAAGTAAGCAGACGTTTTCTGTTGTCCATAAGGTGTTTCAAATAAAGGTTTTGTCGACCAGTATATTTGAATTTCTGGCTTTTGAACTATGCTTTGACATAAGAAGTGCAAAGAAAGCCAGCACCTCACGTGCACCCATGTAATTTGTTTTTAGGGTGTTAAGCTGGATCAGTCATTGTTGTTCTCGGTCACAATTACATCTAACATGCTGTCACTTACAAACAATTTGAAATTCTGTGAGGGATCAACTGTGTCTGATATATCTGCCTTTTCTCCTGGAGATCCAATGAAAGGCATCCTTGAAAGTCGTCCAGTACTCTTAGAAACCAGTCACGGGAGACGTAGAGACGTCTGCTGTATGTCACTCCCTAATCAAGTGAATGGACTCTGCTTCTTCCCTGTCATGTTTCATATGCATGTGTATGCAGTCACACACGTAAATCTCATATGTTCATTCCTGTGATTTTCACTCTACTGAGAACTAAACAAAATAATGTCCTTTCCTATGCGCATATTGCCAGCAACTTAACTAAACACTCCACTACTCTTTTTTAATGCTTGGCATACATGCCTCATTTTCAGGCCTCTGAAAGGCCTGCGTCCTCATGGGGAACCAACCACTGGTGCACTTTTTCATCACCACTGTAGGAGAGACTGGCATTACCCATTTTGCTATGCACTGGTTCTTTGGCACCCAAGAACTTTGTTAAAAACCAAACTGCCAGGCATTCTTAATTTCAGTAAGTGTGCACTAGATCTACACTCTCTCTATTATGCTTACTGCTCAGCCTGGCCATAACTTCCGCTTTCAATAGCAGGGATCCTGTTGCTTAAGGTATGGCCATAACAACGGCTGGAGCAATCTCTTTGAATCCAAATGATAACCTGGTGCTGGACTAGGAAAGTGGAGGACTTATCTGTACCAGAGTTAGACAGGTGCCATTAGTCCACATCTTGCTAAGGAACAGCAAGTGCAAAAGAAAGAAAGAGAAAGACCCTCATAAAAGCTAGATGTTTGTCTTGCTAAAGACAGGAGTTGACAGATAATCAACTGTCCAGCAGACATAAACTTTATGCTAGCCACTGAGGACAATACATGTAAAAAATCTCAAAGAGAAACAGCAGTACCACCAACAACCAGAATATCTGATTGAGGAGGAGAGTACAAGAGAGTGCAAGGTCTCCAAAACATCAGAAAATATAGACTGGGAGACAAGCTAAAATAAATTTTACGAAATATTCAAATCTTGCAAGATGTAGGCCTGTCAGCTAATGCAGGCAAATCAGGAAAGCACAAACCTGACAGAAGATATGAGCTCACCGAGGGAACAAACTGAAGTCAGGGTTTAATCACATGACAATCATACATCAGCATTTTCAGAGAGCTCCATTTTCCCTATCGACACTGCCACTGCTATATACACTGCTACACCACACCCGGCATTTTCAAACTTTTAGACCCTTTTCAAAATGATTATTTTTTTATTGGTTAAAATGGTGTTTCAGTATAGAGAGAAAGCCAAAACAAATAAAATGATACATTATTAACTGTATCCATATCAGTATGTACCAGGTCTAACTGGTGTAAGAATGACAGAAATCAAGTCAGAAAAGGGTGAGAGCACTTTAGTGATCCCTGGATATTCTGAGAAACAAACAAAAAGAGCTCTATGATTGTTAGGTATTTTGAAACTTGAGTCCAAGATGAGACTGAGGTGAGGCGGAAGAGGAGAAAGTTATATGGGATCCAAGTAGGAAGAGGCAAGACCAGGAGAATGCTTGACGGAAGTGAAGTCAGAAGTGGAACAGGTGTCAATCTTCTGTCCTGCACAGGGAGGAGAAGTAAAGGCATTAAACAACAGTGCCAACCCCTGGTCTGGAGGAGAACTACCATCATCAGAGTCCTTCAGCTGTCCCTGAAACCTGCGCATGTGACATTGGGTAGTTGTATTCAGTGAGTAATGCAACAAACAAGAACGTCAACACATTGTTCAGGTGCAGGTTAGGTGGCCCTAGTGTGTGCTTGGTGTATGTGTGTGTGTGTGTGTGCGCGCGCGTGTGTGTGTGTGTGTGTGTGCTGTGGTGGGTTGGCGCCCTGCCTGGGATCAATTCCGGCCTTGCGCCCTGTGTTGGCTGGGATTGGCTCCAGAAGACCCCCGTGACCCTGTGTTCGGATTCAGCGGGTTGGAAAATGTATGGATGGATGGATGGATGGATAACAAAACATATTATTTATTATTTACTAGCTGCGTAAGCCCATGCTGTAAAAAGCCCGGGTCCTAGAAACTATTGAAATCATCAGAAAAAAAATTGAAATGTAGAGATATCAGGTAATTGAAAGGAACTACTCTGGGCATCTCTCTCCTAGGTAGGTTTCACTTTGCTGATGTGCTTGCATCACTTGGGCATTAGCGACTAAGCGACTTTGTCTTTCTTCACAGGATTTAATTTGCTCACGTGCTCACATCGCTTGTATATTAGCGGCAGAAGGAAAAGTAAAAGGGATACTGTTTTGCCAATGCACTTGCCTCATATGTGTATTAGCGGCTAAGTGAGTTTCTGTTTCGTCAGAGGTGGAGCCCTTACCCAGACTCCACCTCTCATTTCCAGGCCGGACAGACAGACACACACACTTCCACGTGTAGACGTTTATATATAAGATAACTTAAGAATTCACTTTGACTGTCCGAGTTGACAAGGCTAACAGGTCTAAGCATAAATGACATTTCACAAGAAATCGGTCATGAAAATAATTGACAGAAATCTGAGTACGCCTATCAGAGACACAGAGTGAATATGAGCAGATCACAATATTTGAAGTGCAAGCTAACTTGTCGCAAGTAAAATAAGAGGTAGTGTCGTTAAATAGTAAAATATGTCTACTTTCAAACCTACTTATCCAGTCCAGGGTTACAGGGAGCCAACCACTTTGGTAACAAGGTAAGAACCAGCCATGGATGTTAGGCCGCACTTACTCACATGGGGCAAATTAAGCTAAGACACATGTCGTTGGACTCTGGTAAAAAAAAAAACTGAAATACAGCAAGAAAATATGTTGACACTGGAAGAACATGCAAAACTGAACAGGCAGCACTCAGGATTGTCATTTGAATGCAGGAGCTGTGAGATGGCAGCATTAATTATTAAGCCATCTTTCATTCCTGGTCAGATGCCCTCTGTGTTAATTGTGGCTTATCAAATCCTGTACTTAATGAGACTCACTGGGGCTGATCCTTAATTCAAACTGTTGTTGTGTAATGCATGTAGTAAACCGTGTGGCCTCTTTGACCCCAGAAGTAATAAAATATATCAAACTATCACATTATGTTACAAAATACACATTAGGTGTAAAAGGGCAACAAACCTGGCAAGGTATCACAGACAACTGGAAGCTGAGTCACCCCTGTACTGCCATAATTTCAGTTTGTGTAATCTTAAAAGCAGATTTTTATTTTCTGATGAATTAGCAAGCTAGGCAATTTCCCAATACTACATAATAAAAATGGGGAATATTTGATTGAATTCCAGTTTTTTTCTTCTACCAAAAATACAATAAAAATAAATAAATAAAATAAATAAAAAACAAACAAAAAAAAGCAAATCAAGATCAGTCTTAAGCTTTTTACTCAACGAATATTCAAACTGAAACATTAAAACCAATGCAAATACGACAGATGAGTACGCCAGCTGAATGAGAAAATGACTTCTTGGTCAATGGGAGGCATACAGAGGATGGATGAGAGGAAGCTCAGGCCAACAGCAGTTCCATCCCCCATATAAGAGGTGGCAGTTGTCCTTGCGAGACGTTCCTGTTTGGATACCTGCAGGGGTACATGGCAGTTGGAGTCTGGAAGTGCAACCCTGTTGGGGTGCCATTAGAGGGCACTGTCAGGGGAGAACCCCCCGATTTCCAAATGACCTGGTAGTGCTTTGAAGAGGACACACTGTGATGACACTGGATCCAATTTTAAAAAAAGCCCCCTCCCCCCACTCCCCTCACCTTAGAGAGTCAGAGTCAGGAGGCAGCAAGTGACACTCAACAAGAGGAGCGAAAGGAGAGAAAGAAGAGGCACGTGATTGTATTTGTGGTTGGTTATTTCTGCGTGTTTGGTGATTCATATTTTGTGAAATAAAATCCTTTATTTGAACCTGGGACTGTGTTGGGTACTATTGTGTTTGAGGTCATAATATGATGAAATATTTAATAATAATTAACTAATGATAAACATGGAAGCTTAAGGGATCATTGCAAATTAAGATAAAAGCCTCACCCTTGTCATCATTATAGTTGTTATTATTATTACTACTATGGGGTCACACACTAGCCATTCCCGCCACATAAATCCAACATCTTGGGTTTGATCCCCAGACAGCATCGAGCCAGTGCTACACACGTAAATTTGTGTCTGTTTTACCATTTTATCATCAAGGAGTAGCAATTGGATGAGTAAAGGAAACAAGTATAAGAAATCATAGAAACCATCAGTTGGGGGACAGTGCTGTAGAAAAAGCCACAATAGTAAAAATAAGTTGAAAAGGCCATAACAGTTGCATTTGAATCAATATGTCAGTACAGGATAGTAAGGCTCCATTCAGACTGCAGTTAAAAATGACTCAATTCCAATTTTTGGTTCATTTTTTTGATTGACTTTTTTGCTTTCAGGTCTGTTATAACTGTGCACAGATATCTATCCTGAATGTCCAAAATTAGTAGGAATTAATTCAGATGAGACGTAACAGACAACTATGAACACTAACTCCATGCTGACAGCTGACATTCTCACTTCCCATTGTTTAGTGCAAGATGTCTGCAAATTCATCAACTCAAGTGTTCAGAGATGATTTGAGTGGAATTGTCACTGACGCATCTGTACGTAGACACTTGTGGACACACTCGAGAGAAGACAGGACTGATACAAAAGAGAAGTCGGACAAATTCAGAATGTCAAAGGGTCTATTTTGTAAGACTTTTTTTGAAAAATAACCGCTTGAGGTATGACATTTCAGAACACACATAACAATGAGCAGTATCGGTAGGCTTTCTTTTTGTTTTGAATTTTAAATTTCTCCAAAATCTCAAATCTCAATAAACCTGAACTATAGTAATTATATTTAAACATTTACCAATGATTCTATTTTACTGTCTACATGCTAAAATATGCAAAGAATACAATATCACTATCTAGTCAATGTACACTATTAGATGGTTTTGCTATCAAGAGACTGATTATAGAGAACTCTTACTCTAGCATGCCAGGAGCGAATGTGAAGAGTGTAATTAATCAAGTCATAGAGTATAATGTTTGCACAGGTTTAATGTAAGTTTGAATGTAAGTTGTGACGGAACACCTCACAAATGAATTTCTATTAAAGGATTTAATAAATGCAAATATTTATTTTGGGTAAAATGTCCTTACCTGGTAGTGGATGAGTAGCACTCACATAAGGCACATAAGGGAAAACAAGTTGGTGTAGGAAAATTGTGATTGATCTCAGAAGAATAAATGATTGATTGATGTTTATCAGTCAGTGAATTAATTACCAGTGTTTCCTTTGGCTATTCCAATGATAAATTAAAAAAATAACATAGTAAGACACCCACCCAGGGAGGCCAAATTGATGCAGAGGATGTGAGTTTTCTAACTTCTGCCCACATAAGAATCTCAGGACGCCATAAAATTTGAAAATATCTATAACATTTTTTAACTAGATTCATAAATTCAGAAGAAAAGACAAAATTGTGGTTCAGCTGTTGTGAATAATTACCCAGAGATGCTTTCTGTAGTAAACCAACTGATACAATTTATTCATAAGGGTAACAGAAGATGGCTATGGATATAAATGTATATATAGATGAAGGACAATAACAAAAACACTAAGCTCAAAATTAATACACCTTAGTTGAACTTTTTCTCTCTTATAGAAAAGGGCACATAACTTATGAATTCTGATCTTTCAATTCAGGTGGTCAAGATGGATAAGTTACTCAGCTTCTAGCGTTTAAACTATAGCATTCATTTCCTCACAGCTGGTCTCCACTGAGCTAACAGTTTCTGTGTTTGTGTGTGTGCATTTGAGATGCTGCTCTGAACTTACCTACTGGATTTATGAAGAGAAACTTACACCACCTAAAACCTTATCCTTCACAAAGGTTATGACTTTTCGGTTACATTGATAGCAATACTATAATACATACATTAGCTGGCTTTATCCTGTTAGGTTACAATTCATAGGTCTCAGAGTTAAAATTTCGCTCTTGCTCGTGCACTTGCTATTCTTTAGCAAGGTTTGGATTCAAGCCCTCTCAGCCAACTCGCATATAGACAACTGTTTCACTCTTCCTGTTCAGCACTAGATTGCCATTTAGAATAAAAGGGATTCCTCCAGTCTTTGTTACAGCCACACCCTTGACAGCAGGGTCCCTGCTTTAGAAAGCAGAAGTTATAACCAGGCCGAACAGTGAGCCTAGATTTGGAGTGTGCAATGGCTTTTAAAGGAAGGAGTAGAACTTTTGCAATTGTTTTTTTGGGTACACATAAGCCCAACCTTTTGTTTGACAGTTGGTGCAAAGATTTCTCCATCTTTGTTGCCAGTCATTGGGTTACGGTCCTTTGTCCCTAAGCAAGTATTTAGAAGGTCACTTTCTGAAAGATAATTTTATCAGATAAAGCCCAGAGGATGCATTTCTAAGAGTTCTGCTGGAGAGAAAACTGACATTCTTGCTTGGATTAAGAGTGTCTGGCAGTTTACTTTTTAACCAAGTCTTATATGCCAAAGTACAGCAAAATGGGTAATGCCAGTATGCCCTACTGTCCTACATACCACCCCCCACCCCGAAATCTTGTGTAGCATATCTTAAAGGATGTTAAGCATTATCCAAATTAACGCCTTTTAAAAGCATTATCACCTTATGCTATAATTCTGTGACATTCTTACTCTAGTTACTATATTAACTAAGCATGAGAACTACTTGTCTTTAAATACAGATAAAACAGAGATGTTAATTGTTGGAGGGAATGACGCTGATCATAACAATATTTTGTCATCATTTAACTCAGTTGGAATCCCAATTAATTTTACTGAATCAGCACACAATCTAGGAGTTATCTTTGACTCTAGCATGTCATTTAAAGAGCATATTACAAAGTTGTCCAAAACATTCTTCTTCCATCTTAAAAATGTTAGGAAATTAAGGCGCTTTCTAAATAAACAGGATTCTGAGAAATTAATTCATGCATTTATCTCTAGTAGGATTGACTACTGCAATGCGGTGTTCACTGGATGTTCAAACTGTTCTTTATACAGCCTCCAGTTAATACAAAATGCGGCTGCAAGAATTATTACAAGAACAAGAAAATACGAACACATAACTCCAGTTCTTAAATCCTTACACTGGCTCCCGGTTAAGTTTAGGGCAGATTTCAAAATCCTTCTTTTAACATATAAAGCATTAAATGGCCGAGGTCCGGCTTACTTGTCTGAACTTATCATGACTTACAAACCAGAGCGCACATTAAGATCTCAAGATGCCGGTCTGCTTATGGTTCCAAGGATTAATAAAATAACAATGGGAGGTCGAGCTTTTAGTTACAGGGTCCCTAAACTGTGGAATGGTCTGCCTGCTACTATAAGGGATACCCCTTCGGTCTCAGCTTTTAAATCCCGGCTGAAGACTCACTACTTCAGTTTAGCACACCCTGACTAGAGCTGCTGATTAACTGTACATACTGCATCTCTGTTGTTAGTCATTACCACTTAAACATAAGTAACATGATAGTTAGAATTGGATACTAACCCTCACCTATTCTGTTTCTCTTCTCGGTACTCAAATGTGGCACTTGGTGCCACGGACCACCTGCCAAGTTGTTTTGCCTGCTTAAGGTAAAGTCATCTCTGATGGAGGATCACAGGAATCGTGAGAAAGAGGGGTCCTTTCATCGGATTGGCTGGCCCAACACTGTTTGAGCCTTGGAATGGGCAAATGGGGGAGGCAGCTTGATGGATGAGGTCTCCAGGAGTCTAAAATTATACAAATCTTATTATGTGATATCATCTACTGTTAAATTCTGCTCCGTACTTCTAAAAAAATGTTATTTTTTATTTTTTATTGAGGATTTGTTCTGTTCTGTGTATTGTATTGTATTGAACCCCTTCTTTTGACACCCACTGCACGCCCAACCTACCTGGAAAGGGGTCTCTCTTTGAACTGCCTTTCCCAAGGTTTCTTCCATTTTTCCCTACTAGGTTTTTTTGGGAGTTTTTCCTTGTCTTCTTAGAGAGTCAATGCTGGGGGGCTGTCAAGAGGCAGGGCCTGTTAACCCCTTAACCGCCCTCTGCCGGATATATCCGGCATCGTAGCTTTATTGCTGACGCCTTACTGCCGGAATTATCCAGCACATTTGCCTGTGGTTATGTGAATGCCTGGCGCGTAGTATAACTGACAGTTTGGCGTGGGTATTATTATTACGTTGTATTTCGACAACTCTGCGCTTGTATTGGCTGATCACGTGATGTGATTCGAAAGTGAAAGCTGTGAATATGGCGAAACGTAAACTGACTTCAAGTGAGGTTTTGCAGGTGATTTTGGACAATAATTCTGATCATGATTGTAGCAGTTCTGAAGAAGATTTTAGCGACAATGATGATCAGCAACGTGCGCTGCATGATACTGTGAATGACGGCGCATCGGATGATGGCGATGAGTGGGTGTATCCCCAGCATCTCAACTGAACTGCTGCCCGAGGTGAACTACCTTTTCTGCATCCGTTTGAGGGAACGTGTGGCTTTACTGTTGATGTAAACAATTACACTGCTGAGCAGTTTTATGAGCTGTTTGTGTCACCTGATTTGATCAGACATTTTGCTCATCAGACAAATCTGTATGCAGCACAGTTTATTGAGAAAAATCCCAATTTACCTCCACATTCCCGTGTTCGTGCTTGGGTAGACACTGATGAAAACGAAATGAAAAAATTCATTGGGATTTTGATGTTGATGGGAATAATCAGAAAACCAGATATTGAGATGTACTGGTCTACAGATCCTATGTATGCAACACCTATTTTTGCAGGTATCATGACACGTAACCGATTCTCTTTGCTGCTGAAATTCTTTCATTTGAATGACAACAGAAATGAGCCAGATAAGAAAGATCCAAACCGCGACTGCTTGTTCAAGCTAAGTCCTTTGATTGACCATTTATTTGAAGCATTTCAGTTGCCCTACATGCCAGGACCGTCAGTTACAGTTGATGAAAGTTTATTGTTGTGGAAGCCTGAGAAAAGGTACATTTTGTGTTTTATTATGTGTTTGCCCATTTCTAGATCTTGCACAACATTTACTGGTCAATACTGCTTGAATAAATGTAAAAAATGTAAAAAAATGTAAAAAAGTAAAAAAACGAAAATTGTTCAGATTTCGCCTGGCGTGGGGAATATTTAGGGAGTTGGCGGTTAAAGGGTTAAAGCCCATTGCGGCACTTCCTGTGTGATTTTGGGCTATATAAAAATAAACTGTATTGTAAGCAGGGTTGGATTAAAAATTAAACAAGATAAGCAAGTGCTTAGGGCATCAAGGGAAGGGGGGGTTGGGCACCACAAACATTTTCCAATTCCGGATTTACCATAGACCACATGGTGCAATACTGCAAATGGTGCACCTGAAGTTCCACCAAAAAGGGGCTCCCACATTAAATGAAAAAATTACATATGTATATATACAAAAATAAAAATAATAATAAAGTAGTAATAGAGGCATGCTGGATGCCATATCTCTAATAAGTATAGATGCAGATTTGTTACATAAGATTAGTTTTGAGGATCTGATCAAAGACTTTTCAATTAGAAAAAGTAAGAGAAAACTCTTCAAATACAAATAAAGTGGAACTATTCAAAAATAGTCATCATTTTCCATTTTACTGTAAGTTTTGTTTCATTATGAAAAATATTTTTTTACAGTTTATAACTGTTTATATTTTGAATTAGATATATATGTAGGCACCAAAATCTTCAAAACACTTAAGTCGTCTACAAAAAAGGGGTCGCCAAGTCCGATCCTGGAGGTTTTCATTCTAACCCTTTTTTTAATGAGTGCCCTGCTTGTGCTGTTAATTAATGTTTCGTGAATTAATTTTAATTGAATTGATTTTTTTAGATTTGTTCCCCTGAATTCCTTCATCGTTCCTCTGAATTGCTTCATTTCTTTTCTTAAATGGCACCCAAACAGAAATGAAATGTGAAGTGATGGAGCCAACAGAAGACCAGCTAAGTCAGGGCCTCAAACTCCAACCAATTTCACTTCTTGCTGCTCTCATTGTGCAATAGCAGACATTTCTGAAATTGTTGATTTTCTCTTTTCTAAGAGCAACTGCTAAAACGTTTTGGGGACTTCAGCAGATCAACATTCCTGAGACCTTCATTGTTCTTTATTTTCAGATATTGTATGATGGACACCAGTTGTTTTGGCTCATTTTGTATCTCATTATTGTTTGGCTGCTAATTAAGGAAAAAGAAACAATTAAGGGGTCTGAGTCTTCAAGAGCAAGTCTGTTAAAATTAGTTCAAAAGAAGTTAATTAGCAGCAAAAACAGGTCACTCATTAAGAAAAGGGTTAGAATGAAAACCTGCAGGCACATTGGCCCTCCAGGACAGGAGCTGGCGACCCCTGCTCTAAAAGGTTTTAATCCGACCCTGTAACTAAACCATCAGGATTACATTTGGTTACCTTTGTATTAACAATTGTATTACAGCTTAAAAAGTTCTTGTGAAACCAACTTACGCCTGATCCTAATCTTGGCTATTCTCAGTCATCTCAATGGTGCCTAATTTACTACTTACTTACTAACTGACTCTCCTAGTCCAGCACCAGGTTATCCTTTGGATTAAAAGAGATTGCTCCAGCCTTTGTTATGACCATACCCTAAGCAACGGGGTCCCTGCAATTGAAAGTGGAAGTTATGGCCAAGTTGAGCAGTAAGCATAATAGAGAGAGTGTAGATCTAGTGCACATGTTACCAGCCTCACGGTCTAGTGGAACCTGGGCCAGGTACAAGCCACTGTTGCTACAGGGTGTAGCCACAGTGATATGGTGAAAAGCATAAAAGAAACAGGCAGCAGTCCTGAGTCTCAGGCCATACTTCTCTGTTCTCTTTATTCTCCTTTTCCCAGAAATATATATATATGCTTCAATTTCTGCATAGATCAACATGGCAATCAGTGAACACAATGGTGCAAGTCAATTTCCTCTGCATAACAAATAGTGTAAACACATTTACTTTGAGTACTTGATTAGAAACCAATGTCCCCAGAACTCGTTAATTTTCCAAGGAAGCAGACAGTTCTGTATCCCCACATTGTGTGTAGATGAGAAACTAAATCAAAGCAGTCTGACTATTCAAAGCAGGTGACTCTTTAGCAAGACAGGTAAATATTTATGTCCTGTAGATAGCCATCAGCAATAATCTGTAGCAGAATTTTTCAGAAATTCTGCCTTTTCTTTCTCAAATTTATGGACGATTCTAATACTTTCCTAACGAGAAAGTTACACTAAGCAACACACAGAAATGTCATTTTCTATAGAATTCTGAATTCTAGCCCATTACACACACTAACTGGAGTTAAGAGTGCCGGGAACCGGTGCATAGCAAAATGGGTAATGCCAGTCTCTTCTGCAGTGGCGATGTGAAAGCACACCGACGGTTGGTTCCCCATGAGAATGCAGGCCACTCAGAGGCCTACAAATGAGCCATGTATGCCGAACATTAAAAAAGAGAGCAGAGGAGTATTTAGTTAAGTTGCTCACAATACTGTATGTGCATAAAAAGGACATTATTTTGTTTAGTTCTCAGTAGAGTGAAACCACAGGAATGAAAATACGAGATTTGTGTGCATGACTGCATACACATGCATATGAAACACGAGAGGGAAGAAGCAGAGTCAGTTCACTTGATTAGGGAGTGACATACAGCAGACGTCTCTACGTCTCCCGTGACTTGTTTCTAAGAGTACTGGACGACTTTCAAGGATGCCTTTCGTTGGATCTCCAGGAGGAAAGGCAGATATATCAGACACAGTTGATCTCTCACAGAATTTCAAATTGTGTGTAAGTGACAGCATGTTAGATGTAATTCTGACCAAGAACAACAATGACTGATCCAGCTTAACACCCTAAAAACAAATTACATGGATGCACATGAGGTGCTGGCTTTCTTTGCACTTCTTATGTCAAAGCATAGTTCAAAAGCCGGGAAGTTCAAATATACTAGTCGACAAAACCTTTATTTGAAACGCCTTATGATCAGCAGAAAATGTCCGCTTACTTCGAAGGTGTTTGCATTTTGTTCACAAGAACTTGAGCGACAAGAAATCCTTTTTGATATTAAAACACATTCTTTCAAGCACTGTTAGAGATAGTCTACAAGCTTGAACAGAATGTTCTTGTTGATGAAGTCCTTACGGTTTGGAAAGGTCATCTGGCAGTTATCTGGTACAAAATACACCTTGTACTACTACTACTGAGTTTATGGATGTGGCGAGAGAAGACATGCAGGTGACAGAGTGTGACAGAGCAAGATGTACAGGACAGGAAGAGATGGAACAAGATTTTCTGCTGTGGCGACCCCTAACGGGAGCAGCTGAAAGAAGAAGAAGACAATTACTGAGTTGTCAATACAGAGTGTCTACTGAACAACAGGTAAAGGTTATGGTAGCTTGACAAAAATGCAAAAATTCCAAACTAAACCTACTGATGTAACTTTTTAATGTATTTTTTGCTTTCATTTACATTTATTTGCTTAGAAGATTCTCTTATTCTAAGGGTCTTACAAAGGAAGTCAACTTAATGGAGTAAACATCAATCTGGGGGACTGTTTTGGAATGAGCGTTACAGAGAAAGGGTACAAAATGGATTCAAATAAGGGAGGAACTCAGATCAAAATTCAAGTGAGTGATACCAACATGTCCTAGGTTACAAAAAAAGAAATTCACCAAACAATTGGGTCTTCAGACGCTTCTTATACACTTTGAGGGAGTCCAAATTACAAATGGAGATGGGAAACTCACTACACCAGCTACACATGAAAGGAGTCTGAACTGAGATTGAATGTCAGGCAGAGGTGGCATCACCAGATGTATTCATCGGCAGACTTAGATAGATAGATAGATAGATAGATAGATAGATAGATAGATAGATAGATAGATAGATAGATAGATAGATAGATAGATAGATAGATAGATAGATAGATAGATAGATAGATAGATAGATAGATAGATAGATACTTTATTAATCCCAAGGGGAAATTCACAAACTTGACTTGACAGGGTGAGAAGAAGAACAGGACCTCACAAGTGTCTCCATATACTGTATAGAGGTGCTAACCCATTGACTACTCTGTACGCAAGCATCAAGGATTTCAGTTTAATATGAGGGGGTACCCAAAAATAACCAAAAATTGGAAAAAAAAACTTTTAATAATTTTTACTTACTGAAACTTTAGTCTCCTTCAAAGTACTCTCGATGTGAATGAATGCACTTGTCCCGACAGTTTTCCCACTGGTGGAAACATTTGTGATATTTCTTTGACTTCCTCTGCGGTATAAAAACGCTTTCCTTTGACTTCTTTTTACATATGCGGGTACAAGACAAAGTCGCACAGAGCAAAAATCAGGTGACATTTCCCTTCGTTTGAAACGCGAAAACCACTCGTAGACATGCAGTTTCAAGCATCACAAAGAACGGCGAGTCTGCGTTAAATTTTGCTTCCTCTTAGGGAAAAAAGCTGCTGAAACTGTAGTGATGCTTGAAACTGCTTTTAAAGAGGAAGCTTTAAGTAAAACAAAGATCTGTGTTTCAAACGAGGGGAAACGTCACTTGAAGACCAACCAAGATCTGGCCGACCTTCCACAATTAGAAATGACGGAAATCTTGATAACGTTCGCAATGCAATTTACAAAGATCGTTGTCAGACTATTGAAGAGATTTCCGAATTGACTTGTGTGTCTTGGAGTTCTTGCCACCTTCCCTACTCGCCTGATTTTTGCACCGTGCGAATTTTTCTTGTTCCCGCATATGTAAAAAGAACTCAAAGGAAAACGTTTTTGTACCATGGAGGAAGTCCACCAGTGGGAAAACCGTTAGGAGAACTGCATTCACTTACATGGAGAGTACTTGGAAGAAGACTAAAGCTTCAGTAAGTAAACATTATTAAAATATTTTTTTTCAATTCCGGTTATGTTTGAGTACCCCCTCATATGCGCTGCCACAGGGAGTCAATGTAGTCCTCTGAAAGGAGAGACATGTGCCCTACCTTGACTAGTTGAACACCAGACATGCATTTGGAATAATCTGTCATGTCTTGGTTACAAATGAAGGTGCCAGCAGAGAGTTGCAGTCGTCCAGATGTGATAAGACCAAGGCCTGGACCAGAAGTTGTGCTGCATACTCTGTCAGATATGTTGTGATGTTGTGAATGTTGTATCTGCATGAATCTGCATGAGTGATTGTCCATAGCAACATGACCAATGAAGAATATCTGCTCATCGCTCACCGCCCCAAGGCTGCAAACTGACTTGGTGGATATCCAGTGGCGGCTCGTAGATGAAATCAGTGGAGGTGCTGCTCCAGAAAATTTTTAGCCTTTGTTTTAAAATTGTGTAAAAGGAAACAAACATGTATAAAAAGAAAATTTATTCAGAAACTTGATAAAATCCTAAAAGAACAAAATCAAACATTTCTTACTTACTGTATCCTAAATTGTTACAGTTCAAGCTTGATCTATTCATTTAAAAATGAAATCCATTCTTCTTGTTTTAATTTGCGCGAAAAGATCAATAATTTTTTCCTTGATCTCTGGATGACAACTGAGGAAATTTTTGCCCATTGAAAGCAGGGGTCAGCACTGCGGGAGCGACTGTGCTTTCTCTCTCCCTCGCAGCCTTGCGTGCGGCTTCCTATGTGCGCATGCACACAACAGCCAAACACCACGCCACTGGAACTGTGAAGCGCACAGTTCCATACAAAGATTTTTGTATCTTTTTCATAAACTAGGGGATGGCTGCTGACATTAAGCTTAAGGATTATATATTGTACAAGTATAAAGAAAGAATTAAATAAAAAATGACTTATTATATTAAATGTTATCGACAGGGCCGGATTTATATGAAAAGAGGCCCTAGGCTATTCCACTTATGAGGCCCTTTCACCTTCCATTTTTAAGTTTGTAAATTACATGAGAGATAATAAAATACGTAATACGCGTTGATCTTAACCAATACATTTTTATGTTTGTTTATTAGTCATATGCGTAGAATTTCTCCTTATTTTCGGTTCAGTGTTTTAGTGTTCACTGTTTTTAGAATAGTGTAATTTTAATTTTGCTAACAATTTGAATGTAGGCTCCTCTTGATCTTGAGGCCCTAGGCTGAAGCCTAGTTAGCCTATAGGAAAATCCGGCCCTGGTTATCGATAATATCAAGTGGAAATAGGGGGTGCTGCAGTCCCACAGTGCCTATACGCGAGCCGCCACTGTGGATATTAGCGATACTGAGCCGAACTGAACAGAGCTGGGGTGCTGAACAGACGGATGAGCTGGGATAACAAGAAGGTTCATCTTTGCCAGGCTGAGCTGCAGATGGCATTCCTTTATCCTATCTGACTTGAAGACCAGCCTCTTCCCATTATTCATAACGGAAGACCCCTGTGAGTCTTTGGGATATTCTGTGCGCTGATAACTCCTGAAGAATTTATTGAACAATATTTTATCAAAAAAAAAACCTTTCATTTTGAACGTTTTTAAGCAAATATATGTGGGTTATCCGCTACTGTTCTCTCAGCGAACTGGCAGATAATCTTTTCACGCAAAAAAAAAAAACAAAACAAACAAAAAATAAATATAAAGCGAAATGAAACTGAAGCCCAGTATGAGGAACGATTATCATGGTCAAGAGAACGAGAAGTCGAGAGAACAAATCCAAAAGTTAAGAGAAGAGCACAATAGAGATTTGGTATCCGCATATAGGATAAGGATTTGCATTTATTGCCGTCCTTTAATTGCATTGCGTCGATTTTGCAGGGGTCATGACCTCAGAGGCCACGCCCCTGGCAACGCTAGAATCGGACCTAGTTCAAGTTCAAGCACTTTATCGTCATTGTGTAACACAATGAAATTACTTTTTATGACTGCCTCAAGGTGAATTTAAAGAAAAGTCAAATAATTTCAAATATGTCGTATACAGTGTTAAGTGATCAAGTAACCAGAGCAAATTATTATTGCTCAAAGTACAGCAGCATAAATTGTTATTGCACCTGTTAATGAATAGTACATTACATAATCTATATTGTATTACATTAGTATATTGCACATTATCAATATAGCTTATTGCACATGTTCAATTAAAAATGATCTCAGACTGAGGAGATTCCGAGTTCAGAAAGTTTATGGCAGATGGGAAAAAGCTCTTTTTTAGTCCGTTTGTGAGTACACGGATTGACCTAAAGCGTCTGCCTGACAGGAGGAGCTCAAACAAAGAATTTCCAGGATGAGTTTTGTCCTTGAGAATGTTTTTGGTCCTTCTCACACAGCGAGTCTTATACGAGAGTTCGAGTGATGACAGTTCAGACTGTTTTTACGACCCGCTGCAGGGCTTCATTAGCAGCCTTGGTGCGGCTGTTGTACCTGCAGGCCATCATGCAGTTAGTTAAGATGTCTCTCTATAGTGCATCGATAGAAATTAACCAGCAGCTTCTGGGGGAGGTCAGCTCTCTTTAGCTTCCTGAGAAGATAGAGGCGTTGTTGTGCTTTGCCTATTCTTGCCAAGTTGTTGTCAGCCCAGGACAGGTCTCTCTGAGATGGTGACTCCTAGAAACGTAAAGCTGGAAACTCTCTCCACAGCATCTGCATTGATTATTATCGGACTGTGATGAAGGAAATAAACACTGGCAGCCTTTGAGGATCCAAAATCATATCCAATCATGACAACTATGAGTTACATGACTTTTTTTCTTTTATTTTATTTAAAGAATTTTTCCAAGGACGTTTTTTCACAACCTTCGTTATTGTACGGCACCACTGAGTTCTTCTTCTTTCTCTCCATTCAGCATGAAAACATGAGATTAGAAATTTTTTTCGGCCACCACTATAATGTACATGGGGAAATAATATTTTTTAAAAGTATATCATGTTTGGGTGTATTATTTTTGTAACACCTGAACATACCTGATATTGTTGAAATAGTGTATGCCAGAGTATATGATTTTAATATTTTTCCTTCCCCACTCTCCTACCCTTGTAGACTCTTATTGTTTTAACCTTAAACTCGGTTTACTCTGGAGGCTATCAAGTATAATTTTATGCTTTACCATTGCACACTCTGTCCATCATCACTACAAATATAATTCACAATCTCAGATGCTGTTTCTGTGGATTTTGCTGCCGTCTATAAACCTAACACATATTCTCACATACTCTCACATTACTTGCTTTTCTTGTATTTTGTCTATTCAGGTTTTAGTTACTCTAAAGCTTTGATATTACATATTTCTTATTAAATGGTTGTTTAAGAACAGCCAGGTAGGGCCCAACCAATGCTTCGAACCCAGGGTCCCCTCCGCTTTCCCATATTAGGGGGCAGTGCAGTGCAGCAGTTATCGCAGCCTCACTTGTCAGGGTCCTGGGCTTAAATCCCAGCCTTGCGACTCCCCCTTTCTGGGTTTGCTGAAGATATTCAAGTATTATGCCAAAAATAAATTTGTCAGGCTGATGAAACTAATCTGGCTGAAGGTGTGTGCGTGAGCAGGACATCTTGTCACTGCTGCCAGATTAAGGAGTGGCTTCTCAGAAATAAACTGAATGGTTAAAATAAGGCACACATAAAAATAATAATAATAAAAAAAACTCGCACAGAACTGCAGCCGATTATTTTACCTCTGTAACAATAAGCACCTCGTGAAAAGTTTTCTTGTGTTTCTTGAACTTTGCTCCCGCAGTTAATCTGAACAACAAAGCCCTGCCAGCTCTCTTACCGTCACACCCCACCCACCGGCTGCACTTTTTGACATAACGGCGGGCTGCCAAAGTCGGTTCTGCTTATTATCGTCCAAACCCCTCAGGGAGAAGAAGCCTGTGATCAGAGAAGAAATGTCCGACGATCAGTCAGACTCCGGTGATGCTTACCTGCAGGAATATAAAGGCTATCGTTTCCTTAGGGGGAAAAGTTCTTCGGAGTATATCCAGTCATTGGAAGACTTTGAAATTCGAGACAGCGATGTGTTTCTCATGACGTATCCAAAATCAGGTAAGGCCGGTGTGCTTAAAAGAAATAAGAAGTGATGAGAAGCCGGCGAGGAGTGACACATGAGGCAAAATACGGAGTGGTCTTAATGCTGATACGTGTGACCACGTCCTGAAATGGGACACTGCAATAAAGCGCATGCTCACAAGGCACCCCGCTATGTACTGAACGTTTTACAAAAGAATGCAGGGCTGGATTATTTCATACGAGTTTAGCTTATTTTGAAACGAGGCTTTTATGATAGCATTTAAAATTGGAAGTTAATTTTCATTATTCTTTATTAATATTTATTTGGATTTGGCGGTTTGCTGCCGGGTTTAATTGTTGCGACTGAAATTGACGAAGTTTCAGATCGATATAAACCTGGACGAGCAAGACAAAAGCAAATGCACTTTTTAAACCTCTTCAAAGTGTCGAAAAATTAAACTTAAAAAAGCGATTACAGTTCTGGTCTCAGGTCCAGCCTGTGGCGGCTGAATTCCCGGTTCTAATGCTGTCTGCTCAGGGTTTACACGATCCGTCCGTCCAGGTACTCGTTTTTCAAATATAAAAAAAAACGTCCTGCGTAGCTGGGCCTTTTCGGTTAGGGGGTCGTTGGTAGCGGGGGCTGACGGCGGAGGAGACGGTCCGGCACGGGACGCATTTTTTTAGGGGCGGCGCTTTTGAAACTGGAGCACCCGGAGGAAAACCACACAGAAACAGGAAAAACATGCCAACTTCATGCAGGGAGGACTGGTACTAGAACCCTTGGGCATGAACCCCGGTCTCCTTACCACGAGGAGACAGCACTAATACTGCGCCATCGTGCTGTCCCAGAGATTCGTTCATGAATTGTCAAAGAAGGCACTATATAACATATGAATAAATAGAAAAGGCACTATATAGGTCGGTAATGTGCACTTCTTTGTCGATCAGTGTTAATACAGAATAGGACTGAATGCTTTTTGTAAGCACTCCTATCTATCTGTTATATAGTGTCCTTACTAGCTATCTGCATGTTATACAGTGCCTCTCCTATCTATCTATCTATCTATCTATCTATCTATCTATCTATCTATCTATCTATCTATCTATCTATCTATCTATCTATCTATCTAATTATACTGAAGTTACCATTTATCTATCGGGCTGCAGAGTTAACAGTAGATTGCCAGGTACTTGTAGATAGGAAAGTTCTTCTATTGCCTGTGTAGGCACATATAAGCCACAAGAGGGCAGTAAGCAGTTTGTTGTAAATGGTGCTATAAAAGTATTTACTTTGAGGACATCAGAGTACATGACAGCGGACTAGTTATCTCCCTCTAGCGGAGACAGACAGACAAAGAGTGAGGGAGACAGACTGACAGAAATGGTGGCTCATATACAGACTCTGGCACAAGTGTAATTCTGCTGCCTGGTGACTCAGAAGCTGTCAAAGTTACGTTGTCTTTTAAAAGAAAGAGGAATGATAATTCAATACTTGGGCAGGTAAGGCTGACCTTCTAAGTACAGATCAAGATCCACTTTCAAGACTGCTAGATAGTCCTTTGTCCAAAAGTAATTCTGGTGTTTTCCTTGAATTTAAAACTGAGGTAGGGTCCATGACAAAGCCCCCGTGATATCAACAGGATTTGTTAAATTATCATAAACACATAAGTACTTTAGATATACAAACTGTTAATATTCTGAAATATAACTTCACCTCACCAACAGCTTTAAAATGTCTCACTCTGTAGTATAATTTCATGCACTTCTTCAATTCTCCAGGTACAGTGTGGACCCAGCAAATCATGACCCTGATCTTTGAAGATGACTGCACTGAGGACTACCAGCAGAACTACGAGCGAATGCCTTGGATTGAGTTCCCATTGGATGGCTATGACTTTGTGAATCGTCCATCGCCTCGCCTCTATGCCACTCACCTGCCGTACCATATGGTTCCTAAAGCTTTGAAGGAAAAGAAAGCCAAAGTGAGTCACAGAAACGAAAGCAATTGTTTGATCACACTGATGGAGAGGAAGGTCATTAGATTTAGTCAATTATGAGTGTCATTTCCATGAAGTCAAGTCGGATGACACCTTGTAAATAATTTGACTTAAATAAGATTTATTACACAGTACTTAATTCAAAGATGTAATAAAAAAGGAATCACAAGAGAAGTGAACAAGAATCATGAATCAGATGGGTGGCGCTTGCACATACTCTTTGGACATCTACATGTGTAACAGAAGACACTGCTGACATCACACATGCGCTACATCACTGAATCTTTTCTCTCGTACTCATAAATAAATTTGTGTGACTTATTGAAAAGAGCCATTCATTAAGAATAAATTGTTAGCGAGTGTGTGTCTTACCCAAGCAATATCACACACTAGCCTTACTGCATTTTCTCTTTATCTACAATGAAGTGTTTTGGTAGACAAATATTCAGTTGACAGCGCATTGACGGCTTTATTCTTGTAGTCATGTTAGTTGCATGCAGTGGTAGACTTGGCTACAAAAGAGCCATTCTCGAGTTTCTTTTTAATGTTGTTCTCATTTATGATCTCTCGTTTTACATTCACTGCTGTGTGTTGGGTTTTCTAATTCCTTAAGGATGCCATGTTAGGAGTTTATGATGGACGCAACCCTTGTTGTTGCTTTGGGTTCTTTGAGCGACAGTGTGAACCTGCTATTGTGTAGGATGAAGTTCTGTTTGCTTTAGTCTGTTGCATATCAACAACTTAGGCATACTTATTGTTAATAGTGAAATCATTGAGTATTATTTGTACCGCAATGTCCTCGAAGAATACAAAGATTTGGTTTATTGTCTTATGGTCGTGATGTCCAATATAAATATCATAATGGGGCAACTCAGTTATCCAGCTTTACCTAGGATAGAATTGCATGTGAGCATCCAACGTAGAATTTTAGGGTGTACTCACACTAGGCCCATTTGTTTCATATCGTGCCCAAGCGTGATTATCCCCCTTCCCTACTCATCCCGCCGGCTTGCACTCACACCGCACGTAACGTTCTGGGCCCGGGTCCACTTTCACCATGACCGTGCGACTTCTTGTAAAGCCAAAACAAGATCTGAACATGGTGTGACAGCATGCATCTCAAAATGATTTGACTTATTTTGTGGTTGTTTTGGAGACATGGAGGGCAGGATAACATTCTACCCTCTTACAGATTTAATGAGTGTGCAGCACAGCATTTTGCTGTTAATCGTGCTGCACATCTGAGAATGTTATGAATGATGTTAAGGGAGGAATTTGCAGCTATTCTTGCCAACTACAATTCGCGTTCAGGGTGAGAATAAAAAGATATTGAATGAAATGAGAATTGTACAATCTGACTTGTTGCATCATTGAAGTCATGTCTGTTTTCCGTGCTCGGGCACGTTTATCAATCACACTGTTCCTGAAGGCTACCGAACCGTGCTTGGGTCTAACCTCTTCCAAGTGGGCCAGGGCATTGTACAGTTAGCCCGACACAGAGCGATCACACTAGTCAAATGAACTGGACTTTGAGGGGGTTACATGCGGACGAACCTGCTTGGGCACGGAATGAATTACCAGTGTGAGTACACCCTTAATTGTAGAAAATGGAGTACAAGAATAACAAAAAGGAAATACAAAAATAAAGAAAACTCAACTTGTCTCTGTTAGGCTGTGGTGAAGCAAGTTAGGGGTCTGTGGCAGTGCAGAATTTTGGTATAAAAACAGAGCCCTCACACTTGGTGTGTGTGGGTGAGCGTCACTGCAATGCCCTTTGGAGCGTTTAATAGGGAAATTGGCAGATCGCGTATTCACGTGCAAACACAGTCAGTTCAGTTGGTTTCCTCCAGTGTTTGTTGGGCAAAGCAAGGCGTATAAAGCGAACCTGAGTAGGGCTGAGAAGAAGATGATCAGATTAAGAGATAGAGAACAGGGGTACGATCACTGGTGTGAGAGATTCAGGAAGAAAGAAAGAAAGAATGAGAGAAGTTAGGGTAGAAAAATTAGGAAACAGTCTGTGTGAGCAAAGAGGAGTAAGCATTTGTGGTGAACAGGAGGCAAGGTGATCAGGAGGTGACCCTACAGAGAGTGAAGAAAATGGTGTTCCAGGGGCTGACACTCTTGCTGAGAGTTCAGGGAATTAAGAACAGTTGATTGGCTATGGACACTTAGGGATATTGGTGAGATGATGGAGGCTGGATTTGGGGATCCCAGGGGGGTGATGGACTGAGGTGGCTGGAACGTAAGCGATTTTAAAGGATGATCGTGTCTGGTGGTGTCTTGGTGGGTGAAAGAGAAAGATGCACTGAGGCTTGCAGGAGAAGAGAACAGAAATATCCTGATTTTAATCTCAAGGTTTAATTCGTGATTTTTAACCCTGGGTTGTATTAATTATATATTGACGGATTTGAAGACCAAAGAGCACTATTTTTGTATGGATTGATTATTTTTGTATTAACTAGCACTACACATTATTTATCTGGACATGGTTTAATTAACTGTACTAAGCACTTTTGAAGCACAGACCCTGCTGGTCTAAGACCACATTGCATTAGTCCATCCATGGTTTCATGACTATCGATGTCTCAGGTTCATGGAAATGCATATGGGCCTGGTGGCTTTACTTTTGAATTGGTGAGATGCACACAAGAAATCTTCACTTGCACACTTAATGCCATCATCTTCTAAGTTAACCTTCATTCTTAACTCATCAACCACTGATTTATAGAGGGCACCTCTGGGCACACTTTAACACAGGATGTTCCAAGTTCCCCAATGATAAGCCGAGTCCTCAAACAATTTAGATGTGGTGATTAGTACAATATCCCAAATAAATACATAGTTATAGAGATAAAATTGACTGTTATTTTAGGGATCCAACAAGGGAGAATATGGTGCCGCAATGGCGTTTGCTGTCCCCTTGTGAGTCGCCCACTGACATGAAGGTGTCCAACACCATTTTATTTTCTCCAGAGGCCTCATGCATAACACTGTGCATAGAATTCGCACTATAACATGACGTAAGCACAAAAGCCGAAATGTGCTTACGCACAGAAAAATCCAGATGCAGGAATCTGTGCATTCGCCAACTTCCACGTTCTTCCGCTACATAAATCCCGCTCAGCGTGAAAAGTAACGCACGTGCACACGCGTGCTGTCCCGCCCCAACTCCTCCCTGAATTATGCCTCTTTGAATATGCAAATCAATATAAATAGCCCTTAGCCCAGCATTCTGTGAAAAGGCAATGGCAAAAGTATGAGGAAAAATAGAAGAATTTCAGCGAATACCAAATGGAGGCAAAGAAAAACATACTATTTGTTGGTTTAAACAGTTATATAAGCAACAAAAGGAAGTTGATCGAGTGACATAGCGTCGGAGAAACTCGAAAGCTCAAGTTCACAAAGTCGCACAGTGCCTGAAATAAAAAAGTTGTCACATATGTAAGTCGGCGTAAAAAGGCGACTCGTAGCCCACCATCTGAGTGTCATATGAAAGCTTATTAGGGTACAGTGAATAAAAAGGTACACAGTGTGAAAAAAGCACGAAATGTCAACTTTAATCTCGAAATTTCCACTTTAATCACGTAGTTTATTTTGTTGTTAAAGTAGAACATCATAAACTTCATCTTAAAATCGTTTAATTTACTAGTTTCTCAAATCCCATCGTAACGAAAGTAGCACGTTAAATGCTTTGTTGTGTATTTGATCTTATATGTGCTCTATGTGCCTGAATCACTAAGTGCTCTTCCTCTGACAGGACACAGAATCCATTGCATTTGTAATATTACAGCTCTCTGAATAATTAAAATACTGAGAAGTATACGTGACATCATTTTCATGATGATATAAGTTAAAGCATGTTATTAAACATGGGAACACGGTGGCGCAGTGATTGTTCATGTCTTACGCAAGGTGCTTGCTGCGCCATGCGCGACCTTCAATGAAATGCTTTATTACAGAAGTACTGTCTTTTTCAAACGTATTAACCTCCAATTCATGTCCTTACTTTTCTTTCTCCAAATACCCAATCACCACACAATCAGCTCTGTAATAGACGTTAAGCCATCCGTAAGCTTAGTACGCCGATTCTTGAAAACTTTTAAGGAACATCGAAATAGCTTTGTAATGTTTAATTATTCTATCCATCTATCCTTCCAGTGTCGCACCAGCCACAGCATGAATACAGCGCGAGGCAGGAACAATCTGTGAACGAAGCTCAAGCTCACTAGCGCTGCAGCACCGTGTAATTAAAGTTAAAGTTTTATCTGTATAATATAATAAACATATTTTGCTGCATTTCATCTTAAAAATGATATCGTCATCATATGTAAATACGCACTTTATAAAGTGGCTCAGGTTGTGAAATATTATAACTGTATCATAAGTACAATTACCTCAGGGTAACTTGCAAGTACAAACAGTTCTACAAGGAGCACCTGATGGACTGATTGAGTGCGTGTATAGTTCTTGGGATGAAACTGTTTGTGACCTGCGAGGTCAGTACAGGAAAGGCTGTGAAGCGTTGATCGGATGAGAGCAGTTCAAACAGCGAATGGCTGAGGCAGCGAGTGCTTGATGCTTTATACCGATAATTCTCTTTCCAATCGCTGTAGATCTGTGATTCACACTCAGATACAGTGATATAAATACTCTGAGTGGTGCAAAGAGAGTAATATGGAAAAAGATGATCCGCTGTGGCATCCCCTAACGGGAGCAGCTGACAGAAGAAGAAGAAGGTGCAGTGAGAGTAACAACACTAAAGCAGTTATGGTATTTAGAATAGTTTGACCATTCTGTGGACCATTATATTGTTACAGGTTAATTACAATCAGATGCATTAAATTTATGAACGATATGCGGTTAATTTCAGTGTATTTGATAAAGCCGCCGTCGTGGATGTGGATCTAAGAAAGGGTAACCACACAGGAACAGTAGCACTGTTTTGACGCTGGGTGCCGCCAGTCTGCAAAACCGAGCGGAGAACTTGCGTACACCAGGGTATAAGGTGCCGTGGAAAAGTGCGTGGCTTTACACCAAGTGTAGGTTTTATATATCACAATTTGAACATGGAAACGTTCTTACGCAACATTTCTGTGCGTACGCACCGTTTATACATGAGGCCCCAGGTGTGCTTTTGAATTGGAGCAGCCAGTTCTGCTGGAAAAGGTAGAGCAGATCACCGAGTTAAAGCGGTTGCTGGGGCGTATAAAAAAGACAGAGTGAAAGTAGGTGAAAGATAATTGTTAATGTGGGGCTATCAAAGACAACATTTGGAGCAAATTTGATTGCCTGATCAACCCCCAGTGTCCCACCTCAACCCACTTAACAAACCCTCCACGACCCATCACTGTTAAACACAACAGTAACTCCCAACCCAACAGCAGCAGCCCACGACCCACCAATAGTTAAACACTCTAGTAAGTTTAATTTAGCTTACACTGAATTGTTATTATTTTTTTACTTGACATACGAGGACTGAGAGTTTCATTACCCCTCTTCCCAAGCTTACTGCAAAATTCAATCACACACCTCTTCCGTAATCTTAAAGGAATGTCTTCTTCATCCAGAATGACTACATGTATGAGCTGCTTCCACTCGCTGTGACAGAACGCTGAATAATATGGCGGCCCAACTGCAGGTTCACACAAATTGATGTATGCCGTTCACAAACACCTGCACAGGATTCCCATGTCTGCCTCCCTGAAAGAGAAATCGGGACACTCTCATTACTTTTCAGTCATCCTTCGCATTTTCATCAGCTGTTCCACCACCAAAGCTGGAGTCTGAATGATAGTTCATCTACATTTTACATTTATTTAATTAGCAGGCACATTTATCCTTAGAGATTTCTAGTACAAGTCAACATAATTGAGTAAATGTCAGTCTTGAGGACTGTTTACAGGTCACGGTTACAAGACTGATTGTCTCAAGTGAACAACCTAATAGATGTTAGTTACGGTTCTATAAGGACATAATGCAAGGAGTCTGACACGGGATTTAGACAACTCAGTCCATGAAGTTTATTCATCAAGGTAATCACTCACTTCTCCCAATATCACATCCACATTTTTAAAGTGTTTCTGCATCGAGTACATGACTTGGTAGCCTGTTCCCGATTCTCATGACCCTTTTTGTGAATAAATGTTTATTTGTTTCTGTCTTAAAGGCACTTCCCGTTAATTTTAACTGGTGTCCTTCAACACGAGATTTAGTGATAATTTCGTGTTGTCAAAGAAGAGACAACTGAGCCACAAACAGAGTTGGAGCAGCCACCAGTATATTTCTTCCTGGCTGCAAAAAAGTTAAGTGTTGTGCACAATTGAGTACAGATTTGAGTCCAGAACAGAACTATCTTGATGAGGCAATGATGGCGGTTGAGGACATCATCAGGGCACGAACTGGAAATTACATCATCATGACCTAAACCGGAAGTGACATCATCAGGCCCAAAAAAACGGATATGGCGTCATCAGGGCCAGAACCGGAAGTGACGTCCTCAGAACCAGGTGCAATTTCCCGTAATTTGTCTCCAGTGGAAAGAGAGAAAGGGTCGATACACTCTCCCACCCTCTGGTCTGGCATGGAATTACCCTCATTCAGGCCCTTTAATTGCCTCCCATGTGCAAGTGTGTGACAGTGTCCACAATATTTTTGGATGGATTCCATTACGATAGGCTAGCCATGTAAATAATTTGTTTTATGCTGAAATTAAAAGTGGGAAAGATTCTTATTGGGTCCCTGGTCCCATAAGCAGAATTTTTTTGGACATATTTCCCTTTAATTTTATAGTCTCGTCAGCATATTAAAGAGCAGATATAGACGATGAGTAACACTGTATTTATTTGCAGGTAATTTATGTGTTCCGAAATCCTAAAGATACCATGGTATCCTATTTCCACTTTTCCAAGATGATGAATGACCTGGAAACACTGCCATCGATTACTGAGCTAATTGAGAGATACTTGAATGGAAAGGGTGAGTGATGGAAGGCTTTTGTTTGCTTTTCTTTCTTTTTTATTGGTTTTCACATGCACGGAACAAATAACGCATATACATAAATAATGTGTGAAACATAATAATAATATAGTGGGATCAAGTACAGTGGCCATGACTCTCATGTTCCTAAAAGGAAGTACTTGGGCTGTTGTGTTCTGCTGATGTTTGTTTTTTTTTTTGCTTGCTTGTTTTCTCGGTTTGAGGAGCATGAAGGACATCACGTCAGCTTTTAAAATGTTGGGTTCTGTTAGTCTTGCAGAGTTAGACATATACTACATACATCTGGAGACAACTATGACTGAACATGGCTTAAAAATGTGAGGGAACAAGTAGATGGTTCATGAGGTGTCCAAAGTATCAGGTGGAGCTCAGAATAGAGTGGTGAATTAAATAGCAAAGCCCAGTGGTACTGTGGATAAACTGGTCTAACGAGACAGCAAACACATAGTTAACCACCTTACTCAAAGGATAAGTGACTGTGTGTCTGTCGCTGTGTCCATCCAGTTGCTTTGTCTCTGTTTTTCCAAAAGATGGTACATCACAAACATTAACCCTGCTTTTACGATTTACATACCAAAGGGCCTATAACAGAAGCGTATGCATTGCATGGTGCACTGCAAATGTTAGCACTGATGACTACATTGATTACATAGATTTCAACCCATCTCAGGTGGGTTACACAGCTAGTGATAAATAAATTGTCTATAGTTAAAAAGTCTCCACAAATGACTCCTGTTAAACATACACAGTAAATCCTCAACGTTCGCAACTTGATTTGTATCCCCTTTTTTCTTTTGCATATTTCTCATGTTCATGGGGCTCACGGCTATGTACGCTAAGAAAAAAATGAGAGCCGCAATGCATTAAGTTTGAGGAGCACCTAGCAGCCCACTTGATGTTTCACTAGTCTTGTTCACCCAACTCTTATACTGTAAAGATTATTAGAATATGGAAACTACGAGGGACATTCAAAAAGTTTCAGCACTTTTATATTTTCATTGGTAACGGTGAAGGCAGGATGAGTAGTAATTGGACATTAAAAAGTTGGTACGACGCTGGGAAAATTGCATCGAAAATGAAGGTGACTTTATAGAAAGGTGATGTGATTTGTTTTTGAAATTCTTAATAGACAGAGTTAAAAAAAAAAAAGTGGAAACTTTCTGAACGTCCCTCGTAAATGAAGAAGAAACGATTCAAAGAGATCAGATCAATTTATATAAAATGACTGAACAAAGTAACTTATTGTTTCCTAATACCTAGAAAAAGATCTCAAATATCTTAAACGTGAACTGTTCATGCAACACGGTGGTGCCTCGCAGATAGGAGACCTGGGTTCGCTTCCCAGGTCCTCCCTGCGTGGAGTTTGTATGTTCTCCACGGGTTTTCTCTGGTTTCTTCCCACAGTCCAAAGACATGCAGGTTAGGTGGATTGGTAATCCTAAATTGTGCTTGGTGTGTGCGCACTGTGGTGGGCTGGTGCCCTGCCTGGGGTCTTCATTTCCTGCCTTGCATCCTGTGTTGGCTGGGATTGGCTCCAGCAGACCCCCATGACCCTGTAGTTAGGATATATTGTGGGTTGGCTAATGGGTGGTTGAAATGTTCACTTTTCACTAAGCGGGGTAGAAACACTTTTAAATGTTTTTTTAATATCTGAAAATTTGAATAGTTAAATTATTAAGCTGATCAAAAACATAAATTTATTTATGTCACTTATTAATGTTCATTTTATGTACATGTCAAATAATGAAAAAGTGGAAGAACTGAAGGCATCTCAAAAGGCAATAAGACTGGCTATCCTACCCTCTACACCAAATTATTGCCCCTCTTCACTACAATATTACTAATCCTTTGTTTCTTGCTCTGTTAGTTCTTGGAGGCTCCTGGTTTGATCATGTCAAAGGCTGGTATGATCACAAGGACCAAGTGAACATCCTCTTTTTATCATATGAAGAAATCAGCAAGGTACTGTAATTCATCTGATTTTCATTTCTTAAAAATAACGAATGCTTTGATTGAAAGGGAACAATCTATGTAAGCTTAACGGTATGTTTAATGTCTGCCCTGGTTTACATTGTGACAGTCAATCACTCTATTCTCCATTAAAACTTGTGACAAAGTGGGGTGTTATGGCGTAGACCTCATGCCCAGTGTGTCAAGAAGAGTAATTTATTGCCCAAAACTAATTACACAAGGGAGGGTTAAAAAGAAAGGATCGGAACATGTCAACCTTCAGTTTTGTAGTGGTAGGGGTGAGATTACCTGTTCTCTTCTTTATACTCCTTATTGCGTAGACTTGAACAAAATGCCCCAAAACATCAAAAATAATACCTGAAAGTTAACAAAAACAATAAAACATAACGTTCACATAACTTAGAGCCAATATGTAACACTATCACCAAGCAGGTGATTTGCAGGCAGAAAGTATATTTAAGATATTCCTTGTAATTTGGATTAGCAGCAATTCATATTCTATTTCCTTGTGAAATTACTTTGGCCACACTTACGACTTTTCACTTCACCTTGGAACCATAACTTGGTTCCAACTGTGTTGGTTTTGTCGATTGGTTTCTTTTATATTAAGGTACTGTAAAATTCATATGAAAATGTAGTCAAGACATTGATAATGTTGCAAGAAGGTATTACAGCTTGAAATAATTAATTTCTCTTTTACTATTAACAAGCCTCATTTTCATCAGCAATTCCTGCAGTGCCCTAATGTTAAACTCCCTTAGCGTCTCCTAAATTAGTCACGCATAAATGCTATTTGGTTATTAGAGAAAACAATTGCATTAGCACAGTTAATGTATATTATTTTGTTCAATAAAGCCAGAAGACGATTGTTCCTTGGGTTGCAAGGTGCTAACATTCCTAAAGTTAAAACTGCTAAAGCGAAACAACTTTCTCAAGAAACATCTCCGTCTATTGCGGCCAGATTCCAGTGTCACAGTGAAAAGACGACTCTGGGACTGTGACCTTAGATGCTCTGTTTCAGAATTTCAAAACAAGTAGCAAAAAAGAAAGAAAAAGAAAAGATTCAAATGGCCAAAAGTTTGGAATCACCCAGAGATCTCTGTTCAATATCTACTGGCTGTCTGCAAGCACAGATAATAAAAGTGAAAAAAAGAGATTATTTCTTATATAGGAAATGCATACGTGGCATGGGCAGGTGTGTTTGTTTGGTAATTTTAAACTGTGTTTCATGCATTAAAATCACAGATTGGCTCTAACACTTTACAGCCTGATAACATTTTGTTTTTTGGCATGCTTTCCCACCTTTAGGATCTCCGCAGTGCCATTCTAAAAATAAGTAAATTCGTTGGCAAGCACCTGGAAGATGCCGCCATTGACAAAATTGTAGAAAAGTCCACTTTTAAAAACATGAAGAATGATCCAAAAGCAAATTTTGAGTTCTTGTTTGATCATGATGCCGACAAGGAAAAAGGACATTTTATGCGGAAAGGTAACTGATGCTCAGCTTCACTGAATTTTAATGTGGTTTAAAGCAGTGGTTCTCAATCTGTGGGACGGACCCACCCAGGGAGGCGTGAAGTAACAAAAAGGGGGGCGCAAAGATGTGAAAAAAAGAAAACAAGAATCAAAAATATGAAAAATACTATTGATACCAAAACAAATTAACTTAAACTACATTCTGATTCTAGAAAAATAAATATAGAGTTAGAAAAATGTCAATAAAAGTTAAGTAGGTATAATAAAATATTCATCTATGATATATCATTAATTAAAAAAGAACAAATTGGTATTAATGGGCTCCTTTCAAAAAAAATGTTAGGGGGGTGTGATTAAAACTGTTATGAAAACTCGGGTCGCAAATACTTAAAGGTTGAGAAACACTGGTTTAAAGTTCTTTTAAAGTGTATTAATTTAATATATTATAGTTCTGATTTATACTTCTCTCTATCACTCATTTTCTTTTCTACCAGGAACACTCAAAAAGTTTCCGCACTTCTTTTTAACTCTATTTATTAAGAATTTCAAACAATAGTCACCTTCGTTTGCGATGCAATTTTCCCAGCGTGGAACCAACATTTTAATGCCATCAGCAAAATATATTTTGCCTTCACCGTTTCCAATGAATATATAAAAGTGTGGAAACTTTTTGAACATCCCACGTATGTACGTGTATATATATATTGTCGTCGACTGAGAAAAATCACAGTCCACAAAACTAAATGTTAGTGCACCCTAACCCTAAGCCTAACCCTAAGCCTAACCCTTTTAATATATACAGTGTTCCCAAAATTAACAGGCACTCGATGGTACAAGAGGGTTCAAGAAAGTAAAGAGCAGCAAAGCAAAACAAACTCGGTAGTTTAACGCTCTGTCGAGCGGTCAGAATCTGTACGGAAGGTTCATTCACCAGTCGGCTCCCTCCAGAATGAGATGCGTCATGTAAGGAGTATCTCAGATTTATAGCAGAAGGAATGGAAGGGATGGAGTCAGTTTCTCTCTGTGGGCGATTTCTCAGGGCTGTGGGAGAAAAAGGAGATGAATTTGTCAGTGACAGCACCTCTTGTGTCCTGGAGTGGTAGTACAGAAGGTGACCCTCAGATGTGCATGCATGACAATATAAAAAACATATATAAGGACATACTGTATATAGATACTGTATATTCATTGCGGACCATATAGGGCACTTGTGAGCCATTTACAAACCTAAATAAGGTGCAAGAAGGCCAAAGTACAAGTAAATGAAAAGTTGACTTATGAAGGCATTAAGTTAAAAGAAAAAAGAATGAGATAGCAATAAACCCAAGTGTCCTTCTGTTCTGGTCCATATACAAGATGGGGTCTGCCTTTCCATTACTAGTGATGATCGAAACAGGCAAGTTTCAATTCGCATGCAGTTTCCCAAAACTGCCACTAAATCTGTTATGGAGATGACAAATGAACAAAATCCACGAGAGTTTGTTTGGAGGTTTTAATAGTTTTTTGATGTGTAATAAGAACTACTTCTCCCTAAAGCCTCATTCACTCTTCCATGTTTACATCCTTCCTGCAGCCGTGTAAAACTTTAAATCATAACACAGCAATAAAATCACATCTGTTTATGCAATTCATTCACATCACTATCATGTACAATACAGGGGCTTCTCTGCTAGAAAACAAACTACACGACGAGTCGCCACGAGAGACCCCCACCCGTTCTGTTACCTAGCAACGTTTGTCCAAGTTGAGGAAAATGTACACTTCTGTTGAATGTTTTTTCCACTCGAGTAAAGCAATCTTTATTTAAATACTAAATTACTGACAGACACATTCATAATTAGTGCCTAAAAACGCTTCCAGAGAGGAACCATATGCTTTCCTTCTTGCTCTAAGCCAGGGGTGTCGAACTCCAGTCCTGGAGGGCCGCAAAATGAAAAGCTGCAGCCACTGTGGCCCTCCAGGACCGGAGTTTGACACCTGTGCTCTGAGCAAAACACTATCTGTTAATTTTTTTTATTTTATTTTTTGAAAATTGAGAATTGTATGGCCCATCACTGTTACATGATACTTCACTGTTTAGTATCTGACGAAAGTATTGCCACAAAAATAGATTTTGAATAACATTCACTTCTTTCTTTCTTTCGTTCTTTCTTTCTTTCTTTCTTTAGGCACAGTTGGAGACTGGAAAAATACCCTGACCGTGGCACAAAACGAATACTTTGATGAAGTATTCCAAGCAAAAATGAAGGGAGTACCTTTGAAGATGATTTGGGATCTCGATGAATGAGAAATTCTATTGCAGGGATCAAATTCCATTTTTTATATCACTTACATTTTGATGGTAGCACTTGCAATTTCAGGAGGTCAGTTTCGGTGTCGGTTGATTTAGAGTGTGCTTGGGTGCTTTATTCCTTTGTTAGTACAGTATGAATACACACTTTTTGATTAAAAAAAGAGCAGGTCTGGGGCCAGAGGTGCAAATAAGAATGCCCTGAAGAACTATTGGTACCTCTGGTAAAGATAAGCTAAAATTCTATTACAAAATGCCTTCATTGTTCATTAGCCTGTTCTTATACTCCAATTATTAAAGAAATCTAAACTTTCACTGAGGTATAACTACTTAAAAAATTCATAACAAACACGCACATATCACTTTTATTGATACCCCAGGAAATTTTAAATAAGATATATTTTGATTAGTTTTCAACCCTTAGGAACTCTTAAGTGGTGATTCACGATTTTCTGTTTCACTCGGGTATAAATACACATTAACCCACAAGCCAAACCCCTTTAGTCATCCATCAGCAAGCGTCAAACCATAGAATCCACAAATTGAATGGTACAAATGATGGACGATCTTTATAAAGAGGCTATGACAAAAAGCTTCAGGCCAGATAATCTCCAATTCCACGATTACAGCAACGTCACAGACATTTTAAACACGTAGAATTGTGATGAACCTTCCTGGAAGGGGATGCAAGCCTGTGTTGCCTCAATGCACACTCCAAGAAACAAACCTTTCACCAAGGAGTCACATTTGAGAAATTGTAATGGTTGAAAAAAGTCTCCAAAACTACAATTACACACCAGCATCAATCAACTTTATCAGGGCTTGTCACAGGAATGCCTTGGCTGACCTCACACCACAGCCAAAGAAGCTTGAAGTTTGTTAAACGACTGGAACCGAGTTCTGTGATTAGGCTGAAACGAAAATAAAGTTTTCTTCCAACCAACATCAAAGCTGTGTCATACAATTTTTGTTTCCCATAATTCTCATTTGTTCATGGTGATTTCGACAATGTAAAAACAAACAAAACAAGTGTTGTATTTTCTTTTTTTTTAATTAAATTTTAATGATTAGATGAACTTTTATCCATGGTGTGTCGCAGTCATGGAATTCGACCTTGCTATTATGACATGCATGCACTTTCTGGAGATTACAATTAAATATCAGTAACACATTTAAAAATAAAAGTAAAAGTAAGACACAGAACAAGGAAATACAAGGAGTACAAAAATGCAAATGCATCACTATTATCACCATAAAGGCAAACACCGAGAACCTAATATACCACTGTAAAGTCAAAAATTCAAAAACCAGAAAATGAAATGGTCAGAAGACTGCTAGAAAACAAGAACACACAAGGCTAATGTCACTGCAAGGAAGCACTGGCAAATGGATCTCCAGCTTAAAGATGCTTAGTATCGGTTTTAACCTGACATTTTGTTGTACAGGGATGTTATTTGTAGACATGGATGCAGGATCCATACATGTTTTTAGTTAGGGTTTTATCATGAAGGAGTCCTAGGGTGACCCAAGTCACACTTTCAGGCTCTTTATTATGTAGACCAGATCCACTTTTGGCCACCGTCAGGGTTCACTGCTACTGCAGCTAAATATTTCCCCACTTTTCTTATAAACATTATGTGATACCAGATGACAAGATTGAGCACTAAAATAAACAGGAGAGGTTTTATTTATGTATTATAGATTAACATTCTCAAAGTTAAGGCTCCTAATCTGCATATAATAGAAACAAAGTAAGATGAATGAAACAAATCATACCAACCCAACCTGAAAGGATGACAACTCTTTTTGTTAGATGTCTAGGCACTTAATGTACCTAGATGGCCAAGTGGCTCTTCATAGTAAGCTGATCAGTTTCCTGAACGGGATATACTGACTTATCAAGCAACAGTAAATTTAAATGAAAATGACTTAGAGACTGTGGTGGGCTGGCGCCCTGCTCGGGGTTGTTTTCCTGCCTTGTGCCCTGGATGTTCATCTCCCATTGAACCCTGCAGGAAACTGAGGCACCATCGTCAGCCAGGGAGGCTGCCACCAAGTGTCCCGTGGAGGTACTGAGGAGCACATGACTGCTCCCCCGGAACATAAGTAGAAGGGGCGTCCTGGCAAGGCATGGGACCCAGTCGCCCACCACACGGGTTAGATAATCGATGGATGGATGGATGACTTAGACATAATACACAAAAAATGCACAAAAATAACAGATTTGTTCAGCAAGGTGTCAGGTAAGAAGCATTCATGCTGGTGAGGATTGCAAAATATGAGCGTTACTAGTTTGGATGACCAGACGTTCAAAATGAAATCAATGAACTGGAATCCTATAACTTTCTTTCCACTTCTAATACTGAATTGTAAAGTCATCTTTACCAATTTTGGTAGTGAGTGGTGTGTGCAACAATCGATTTCATTAACATCAATTATTTCTGTTGTCAATTGTTTTCATTTTAATGTTATTGTGGAAGATGACCCGGACACTGACAAGCAGATATGTTTAAATCACCCCACACACGTTTATTTACAGTGTCCATATTTACAGTTCAGTGCCACACAAACCTCTTAAGTCCCCCAAAGTCCTGGCCACAACACAATGCCTTCCTTCTTCAGGTCGCCTGAGCTCCGTCCTTCTCCACTCCCGACTCAAGCCCCTGAATGAAGGGAGGCGGCCCCTTTTATTTGCACCCGGATGTACTCCAGGTGTCTTCCAGCAATTGTGTGGCGTGCTGATGTCCAGGGCTCCAAAGGCATTGGGGTGCCCCCTGGCAGTGACCACGGGACTCTACAGGGTTGAGCTTCAGAGCTCTGTATCCGTGATCCCCATAGTAACCAGGGTGGTCACCCCCTTGTGGTCTGAGGGAGGCTTAAGCCCTCCTCTGGTCCTCCGGGGTGTCCCGGCCGGGTCGCCCCCCCCCAGCCACCTGGGACAGTATGCACATGAATAAAGTTAAACTCAGCACTGATGCTGCGTGGAGAATGCAAACTGGATAAAAGCAGAGTCTGCTTAAAGTTTTCATGTAATGTATATCTGTTTTTGTTCAATAATGAATGAATGCAGGCATTATGCTAAATTAATTTTGGATGTGGCCTTTAAAATTGTCTTCAACAGTAGCAACGATGCTCTGTGAAGAATGGAAACTGGAGTCAAATTTTCACAAAATGCATACCTGCATAAAACGTTATAGTTATGGTTTAGGCTAAAACTGTCATTATTATATACTAGCCGTCCCCCGTGGCTCCGACTGTGTAGTAGTGAAACAAGACAGTGAGGAGGGCCCTGCCTCGCTCCCCACTCCTGACATCACGCTTCCCCTCCCCTCGGCTCGCAGCCTCTGCCTTGGATTAGCACAACTATGATTGTTGGCATGATGAGAGAAGTCACAAAATCAACCAGAATGTTCAAGCAAATTATAGAAAAAAACCCGATCTAAATCCGTTAAGTAGTTCTCTCGTTTGCTAGCTGAGCGGAGGTACGTCCCGAGGCTGGTGTGTGAGTAAGGAGGACACCTCGGCCTGCTGCGTCTCTCATAAAATTTGTGCAAATAAATCGGTACTGGAAGGGAACTATGATACTTAGCGTGATGAGAGAAGTCACAAAATCAACCGGAATGTTCAACAACAACATTTATTTATATAGCACATTTTCATACAAAAAAGAAGCTCAAAGTGCTTTACATAATGAAGAAAAGAAAAATAAAAGACAAAGTAAGAAATTAAAAAAAGACAACATTAGTTAACATAGAATAAGAGTAAGGCCAGATGGCCAGGGAGGACAGAAAAAACAAAAAAAAAAACTCCAGACGGCTGGAGAAAAAAATAAAATCTGTAGGGGTTCCAGGCCACGAGACCGCCCAGTCCCCTCTGGGCATTCTACCTAACATAAATGAAATAGTCCTCTTTGTATTTAGGGTTCTCACGGAAGGACTTGATGACGATGGTCATCCAGACTTCTGGCTTTAAATCCATCAATGTTGGAACATCACGGTGCTTTGAGCACAAAGAAACTGGAAAAAGAAACCGAAGAGAGAGTAGGGGTTAGTACGGATTTTAGAGCCACCATGAATAGTTATTATAATGAATTGAATATACAGAGTATCAGGATTAAATTTAAGTGAAGTTATGAGAAAGCCATGTTACATTAATGTGTTTTCAGTAGTTTTTTAAAGTGCTCCATTGTATTAGCCTGGCGAATTCCTATTGGCAGGCTATTCCAGATTTTAGGTGCATAACAGCAGAAGGCCGCCTCACCACTTCTTTTAAGTTTTGCTCTTGGAATTCTAAGGAGACACTCATTTGAGGATCTAAGGTTACGATTTGAAATATAAGATGTCAGACATTCCGATATATAAGATGGAGCGAGATTATTTAAGGCTTTATAAACCATAAGCAGAATTTTAAAGTCAATCCTGAATGACACAGGTAACCAGTGTAGTGATATCAAAACTGAAGAAATGAGCTCAGATTTTCTTTTCCTAGTTAGGATTCTAGCAGCTGCATTCTGCACTAGTTGCAAACGATTTATGTCTTTTTTGGGTAGTCCTGAGAGGAGTGCGTTACAGTAATCTTGTCGACTGAAAACAAACGCGTGAACTAATTTCTTAGCATCTTTCAGTGATATAAGAGGTCTAACTTTTGCTATGATTCTTAAGTGAATAAGAGATGAATTATGAATGAATATGCGATTTAAAATTCAGATTACAGTCAACAGTTACCCCTAAGCTTTTTACCTCCGTCTTGACTTTTAATCCTAATGCATCCAGTTTATTTCTAATAGCCTCATTGTAACCATTATTGACAATCACTAAAATTTCAGTTTTCTCTTTATTTAGCTTTAGAAAATTGCTATTCATCCATTCAGAAATACAAGTAAGACATTGTGTTAGTGAATCAAGAGAATCGGGGTCATCAGGTGCTATTGATAAGTACAGCTGTGTGTCATTAGCACACAGCTAATGTAGTGTAGCTCATGTTGTGCCCGGAGATAATCTGACCTAACGGAAGCATATAGATTGAGAAGAGCAGTGGACCCAGGATAGAGCCTTGTGGTAATTGCTCCCCTAGCAGGAGCGCAGTCTTGATACCTGGAGGGGTGCCTGGGAATTGTAGTGTGAAAGGTCAACCCTTTTCGGGTCCTTGGGTACGTTGGGATGTGAAGAATGGATCTCTCTATTTTGGGGAGCTTCCTCTATGACCTGGGAATGCCATGACTCCAGAAATGCTCCCGGGTCCACCATAAAAAGAGGCATCTTGCCTTACTCGAAAAGTCAGAGTTGGGAGGATGCTGCACAATGCTCACAGAGGAGTCACAAAGGGAGATGGAGGTGTTTTTATGGTTATTAGTATGGTGCTTGGCTGATTTGTTACTGTGACGAAGTGCTGTTATCAAATAAATATTTTATCTTGAACTTGTGTGCGGCTGAATAGTCTTGTGTTTGGGCTCTGTGCACCCCCTAGTGGACACAACAGCCATTATCTGAAGAAGCATAAGTCTTTAAGTCTGCAGCTGAAAGCAATGGTATCCATATTTCAATGGGAGTTGAAACTTCTGACGGAGGCTCTGCCAGACGTTCCCAGCAGACCCTCACAACACGTTTGGGCCTACCAGGCCTGACCGGCATCCTCCCCCACCATCGAAGCCAATTCACCACCAGGTGGTGATCAGTTGACAGCTCCGCCCCTCTCTTCACCCGAGTGTCCAAGACATGTGGCCGCAAGTCCAACGACACAACCACAATGTCGATCATCAAACTGAGGCCTAGGGTGTCCTGGTGCCAAGTGCACATATGAACACCCCAGTGCTTGAACATGGTGTTCGTTATGGACAATCCGTGACGAGCACAGAAGTCCAATGACAAAACACCACTCGGGTTCAGATCACGGGGGCCATTCCTCCCAGTCACGCCCTTCCAGGTCTCACTGTCATTGCCCACATGAGCATTGAAGTCTCCCAGCAGAACGAGGGAGTCCCCAGAAGGTATGCCCTCTAGCACCCCCTCCAGGGACTCCAAAAAGGGTGGGTACTCCGAACTGCTGTTCAGTGCATACGCACAAACAACAGTTAGGACCCGTCCCCCCACCCAAAGGCGGAGGGAGGCTACCCTCTCGTCCACCGGGGTAAACCCCAATGTACAGGCTCCAAGTCGGGGGGCAATAAGTATGCCCACACCTGCTTGGAGCCTCTCACAGGGGGCAACTCCAGAGTGGTAGAGAGTCCAGCCCCTCTCAAGGAGATTAGTTCCAGAGTCCAAGCTGTGTGTCGAGGTGAGCCCGACTATATCTAGCCGGAACCTCTCAACCTCACGCACTAGCTCAGGCTCCTTCCCCTTCAGAGAGGTGACATTCCACGTCCCAAGAGCCAGCTTCTGTAGCCGAGGATCGGACCGCCAAGGTCCCCGCCTTCGGCCACCACCCAACTCACACTGCACCCGACCTCCTTGGCCCCTCCCATAGGTAGTGAGCCCATGGGAAGGTGGACCCACATTGCCTCTTCTGGCTGTGCCCGGCCGAGCCCTATGGGTGCAAGCCTGGCCACTAGGCACTCGCCATCAGGGCCCCACCTCCAGGCCTGGCTCCAGAGGGGGGCCCCGGTGACCCGCATCTGGGCGAGGGAAAACGCTGTCCAAATTTTTTATACATCATAGAAGGTCTGCTGAACCGCACTTTGTCTCATCCCTCACCTAGGACCAGTTTGCCTTGGGTGACCCTACCAGGGGCATAAAGCCCCGGACAACAGAGCTCCTAGGATCATTGGGACACGCAAACCCCTCCACCACGATAAGGTGGTGGATCGAGGAGGGGATTAAACTCATCAATTTATTTATTTTTCATATTTTTAAGTTTTAGTCCGTTGGCCATGCTCTCTTTCTCAGGGGTCGGGGTTGATTTGTTTTCAATCCTTTTTTTTGAAAAAATTGATCTATTTGTGTGGAATGATTACAATAAAATCAATAAAATTTAAAAAAAAAAAGAAAACAAAAGGATGGCTACCTCGAGTACATTTATTACTGTTCCTCATATAGAAACCAGTGGTCCAAAGAACAAGTGAGAGTGTCATAGGATAGGCTGGAGGTGGAGATCCCTTGTGAAAAGTCTTGATTTTATTTTTTTTTTGCTATTCACCAGTCCAAAAGAATAAAGTATCCTTGAGCAATTTTATCAGATTATAAAAGACTTGAGAAGGCAGAAGGGAAGATGGAGAAGATAGTAGGGAGACTATCACAAAACACAAAATACAAGTGCAGAGATATGAAATTGGTAAGATTTACCTTCCATCGACAAAAAAACATCTATTCAATCCATGAGGAGCTGTAAAACCAAAAAGCAAATGTCTTGTCACTTTCAGGTCAAGATCTGGACATCACTTGAAAATGCAGGAGGCAGCTGTAGTAGAAAACTTCTGTTTAGTAACAGTTACTGTGCGGTTAAGGACAGTTTCGGATGATTCGCAAAATAACAAGCAGCAAAAAATAATGTGTGAGAAGGTGGTACTGACTCCCGGCTGGAATTTACCATGAACAGTGATTAAAACAGCATGCATATTAATAGAATTGTGTATCTGTATTAGATAGATAGATAGATAGATAGATAGATAGATAGATAGATAGATAGATAGATAGATAGATAGATAGATACTTTATTAATCCCAAGGGAAAATTCACATACTCCAGCAGCAGCATATTGATAAAAAACAATATTAAATTAAAGAGTGATAACAATGCAGGTGTAACAAACAATAACTTAATATAATGTTAACGTTTACCACCCCGGGTGGAATTGAAGAGTCGCATAGTGTGGGGGAGGAATGATCTCCTCAGTCTGTCAGTGGAGCAGGACGGTGACAGCAATCAATAGAGCCTGCATTCCTCACCAGTTTGTCCAGGCGTGAGGCGTCCCTCTTCTTTATGCTGCCTCCCCAGCACACCACCGCGTAGAAGACGGTGCTCGTCACAACCGTCTGATAGAACATCTGCAGCATCTTATTGCAGATGTTGAAGGACGCCAGCCTTCTAAGGAAGTATAACCGCCTCTGTCCTTTCTTACACAGAGCATCAGTATTGGCAGTCCAGTCCAATTTATCATTCAGCTGCACTCCCAGGTCTGCACCCTCTGCAAAAATTTGTAAAAATTTGTAAAAATTGATACAATTGTGGACTTACATTGATTTTATAGAATTTGTCTTTGTGTTGACCAAGAGCAGAAAATTCAATTACATACACAAATATGATACATGACAATATTTAACTAGGTGCATAGGCATTGCTGTTAGCAAAATCCACTATGCTGTTGGCCTGGTGTTTGAACACATGTGCCTTACATGACTTTGTTACTTGCCTTCCCCCTTGTAGGATCTCCACAGTGCTGTTGTAAAAATTAGCAAGTTTGTTGGCAAGCAGCAGGATGACAGCACCATTGACAGAATTGTACAAAAGTCCATGTTTAAAAACATGAAGAATGATCCAAAAGCAAATTATGAGTTTATACCTGATGACATTGCAGACAAAAAATGAGGACATTTTCTCTGGAAAGGTGACTAAGGATTGATTTCATTTAATGCTTAATTGTATTGTTTTAAAGTATAGACTTGGTGTATGTACTGTTCTTCTTCTTTCTTTCTTTTGCCATATTTGATATTTCTGTATTATACATATATTAGTGCTGGGCAGCAATAAAATTTTTTAATCATGATTAATCGCAGACAATCACATTATCCATCCATTTTCCAACCCGCTATATCCTAACTACAGGGTCACGGGGGTCTGCTGAAGCCAATCCCAGCCAACACAGGGCGCAAGGCAGGAAACGAACCCCGGGCAGGGCGCTAGCCCACCGCATACACACACACCCACCACACACTAGGGACAATTTAGAATTGCCGATGCACCTAACCTGCAAGTCTTTGGACTGTGGGAGGAAACCAGAGATTTCGGCGGAATACAACGCAGACACGGGGAGAACATGCAAACTCCATGCAGGGAGGACCCAGGAAGTGAACCCAGGTCTCCTTACTGTGAGGCTGCAGTGCTACCCACTGCGCCACCGTGCGTGCCAAAAGTGTAATGAATGCAATCACCGTTTGCTTGTCATTCTCCACTTCAAGCCCGTCTGGAAGAACACCGAACACAGCTGTTAATGGGTTAGGAGGAATTGTGACCCCAAGGCTGTCTGAGAGGCACTTAAAAATTTTGGTCCAAAATGATGTTAATTTGGTGCAGGCCCAGAACATGTGACCCAGTGAGGCAGGAGCTTGATTGCAGCGTTTGCAGGTTGGATCCTGCCCTGGAAACATTTTGGACAGTTTTAAGCGAAACAGATGAGCTCGATATATAATTTTTAGTTGAATAATTCTATGCTTTGTGCATATGGAGCTCGAGTGAATTCTCTGCTTTGCTACCTTCCACTCCTTTTCTGATATATTGATTAAGAGATCTTCTTCCCAATGTCCTCTTGGATCTTTGAAAGGTAGGGACTCTAATAGGATTTTATATAATGCGGAAATGGTGTTTAATTCCTCGAAATTGAGCAGTATTTTTTCCAGCATTGTGGAGGGTACGAGGTGCGGAAAATCGGGCAGTTTCTGTTTAACAAAATTTCTAATTTGAAGATAGTGAAAGAAATGTGTAGCTGGGAGGTTGAATTTTGAACGTAATTGTTCAAAAGATGCAAATATGTTGTCTATATAAAGATCTCTGAGCATTTTAATCCCAAAACTTTTCCAGGTGTTAAAAACTGGATATGTTTGCGAGGGTTGAAAGAGGTGGTTCTCTTGCAGAGGTGCCGCGGATAAAAGATTTTCCATCTTAAAATGCTTTCTAAGTTGGTTCCATATTCTGAATGAGTAAAGCACAATTGGGTTATTAGTATATTTGCGATAACTTGCATTTATTGGAGAGCAGAGCAGGGAGTATAAAGATGTACTACAGGATTTTACTTCTATTGTGGATCAAGCCTGTGTATGTTCATTTATTTGTGTCCAGGTTTTTATGGCTTGTATGTTTGCTGCCCAGTAATAAAACTGAAAATTAGGTAAAGCCATGCCACCTTCTGCCTGAGGTCTTTGTAGGGTCGCTCTTCGGATACGTGGGTGTTTTGAGTTCCAAATGAATGAGGTTATTGTTGAATCTAACTGTTTAAAAAACGATTTATTGATATATATTGGAATGTTTTGAAATAAAAAAAGAAGTTTAGGAAGGATATCCATCTTAACAATGTTAATTCTTCCGGCTGGAGTGAGATGAAGGGTTGACCATCTATGCAAGTCTTGCTTAATTTTTTCCATACAGACGGCAAAATTTTGTTGATAAAGAGCTTTGTGTTTACTTGTGATATTTACCCCTAGGTATTTAAACTGATCTGCTATGGCAAAAGGTAGGGTGTCTAATCTAATATTATATGCTTGTGAATTCACTGGAAAGAGTATACTTTTATTCAGATTAATTCTAAGACCAGATATCTTTTGAAATTCTGTTAGTGCTGTTAAAACTGCAGGAACAGTGTTTTCTGGGTCTGATATATATAAAACCATATCATCTGCATATAGAGAAATTTTCTGTTCCAGTCCTTCTCTGATAATCCCCTTTATCTGATAAGAATTTTGACAGTGAACCGCCAGTGGTTCAATGGCGATTGCAAACAGCAGTGGCGACAAGGGACATCTTTGTCTGGTACCACGTTCTAGCTTAAAGTAGTCTGAACAAATGTTATTAATACAAACTGAAGCTTCTGGATTGGTATACAGTAGTTTGATCCATGCACAAATATTTGGGCCAAACCCAAATTTCTCTAATACAATGAAAAGGTAGTTCCATTCAATCATATCAAATGCTTTTTCTGCATCTAATGATAGTAATATCTCTGGGGTGTTTGATTTTGCTAGTGAATATATAACATTAAACAAGCGTCGGAGATTGGAAGATAGGTGTCGGCCTTTAATAAATCCAGTTTGATCCTGTGATATTACCAAGGGCAGCACTTTCTCCATCCTTCTCGCTAGAATTTTTGAGAGTATCTTAACATCATTATTCAGGAGTGAAATTGGTCTGTATGATGCACATTGTAACAAGTCCTTATTTTGTTTAGGAAAGACGGTGATTAATGCTTGACGAAATGTTTGAGGTAGTATTTGGTTGTCTCTAGCTTCTGTAAATGTTGCCAATAAGAGGGGAGCTAGCTGAGTGGAGAATTTCTTATAAAATTCTACGGGGTAACCATCAGGGCCTGCTGATTTCCCGCTTTGAAGTGACTTTATAGCATCTAGTAATTCTGTTAGCGTCAGAGGTTTATCCAGTTCCTCAGCACTTAAAGCATCTATTTGTGGTGTCTGTAATTTATCCAGAAATGCATTAGATTGTGTGTTGTCTTCTTTGAACTCAGTAGAATATAAGGATTTATAATAATCTCTAAATGCGTGCATTATATTTTTATGGTCAATGATTTCTTCTCCATTCGTGTTGGTGATTACTGGTATTACATTGCGAACTTCTTGTTTGTGAATTTGTTGAGCTAAAAGCTTATTAGCTTTTTCTCCGTGTTCATAGTAATGATGTCTTGACTTATAAATAAGTTGTTCGGTTTCTTTAGTTGTTAAGATGTTAAGTTCTGTATGCAGGGCCTGCCTTTTCCTGTGAAGAGCTTCACTTGGACGCCTGGCTTGTTCTTCATCTATTCTAGTAATTTCACTTCTTAGCTCTGACACTTTCTTGGTTTCTAATTTATTTCTGTGGGAAATATATGAAATAATCTGTCCTCTTAAGAAGGCCTTTAGAGTTTCCCAGAGTGTTCCTGCAGAAACCTCTGTGGGCGTGTTTGTCTCTAGGAAGAAGCTGATTTGTTTGGATATAAATTCTGTGCAGTTCTCGTCAGCCAATAAAAGAGGGTTAAGAAGCCATCTGCGAGGTGAGTGTGAGGGGCTTAATGATTTTAGCTCGAAGACTAGAGGGGCATGGTCGGAGATAACAATTGTGTCGTATTTGCATGATTTAATCGTAGGCAGGAAATTATTATCTATAAAAAAATAATCAGTTCTTGAGTAGCTGTAATGCACTGCTGACTAGAACAAATATGTTCTTGAGTTTGGGCTAAGAAACCTCCAGGGGTCTGATAAGTTGTGGTCATTTGAAAACTGTAGTGATGTGTCGGTCGCGAACGAAACGGCTCTTGGAGCCGACTCTTTGAAGTGAACGATTGGAGCCGGCTCCTGTCTGTGAGCCGGAGTCGGAGCCGCTTTTTTTATTCCTCTATTTTTTTTTCCAAGCTGCATGGGATTGGTCAACTAGAAAATGCGTGTCTGCACTGAGCAGGAGCAGGAGGGGGAGGGGCGGTGCTACAGACAAACACAGCACACACACGCTCAGAGAGAGAAATAAGAGGGAAGGACACGCGCGCGACAAAATGAGTGACCGTAGGAAACGGAGTAAAATTTGGATACATTTCAATTACATTGATAATACAAAGGCAGAGTGTAAAGCGTGCAAGGTTAAAATCTCATATCGAACAGGCTCTACAAATAATCTGCACCGGCACATGAGAACTGTACATCCATTAGTGCAGTTCGAAGAAAAATGAAAAGCAAGTGAACCTGCTACTAATGAAAGTGACAGTTTGTCTACTGCAACTGTTGAAAGTGCCAGTTTGACAATGTCTACACCGTCATCCAGACCTACACCTAGACCTACAACCCAGAGCTCTATGAGACAGTATGTGCAAAAAGCCATAACTCCAGTTAAACAGAACACAATTGATGAGGAATTGGCTAAAATGATTGCACGTGATTTCCAACCATTTTCAATCGTGGAAGACAAAGGATTCAGGACCTTTACTCATGCTCTCAATCCATTTTATGTAATTCCAAGCAGGAAAACTCTCTCCCACAAAATTATCCCAAACCTATATGACAGAAAACGTGCTTCACTGCAAGAGAGAGTTAAAAAAGCCCCAGGGGTTTGCCTGACAACTGACTGTTGGACATCCCGCACCACCACATCCAACATGTCAGTTACTTGCCACTTTATTGAAAATTACAAAATGGTGACCTGTCTTCTGGATTGTTTTGAGTTCAGTGACAGACACACTTCTAATAACTTAGCAGAGGAGCTGCTCAAAGTGGCAAAAGAGTGGGATGTGGAAAACAAAGTGGTTTACTGTGTCAGTGACAATGCATCTAACATAATTAAAGCAATTAAAATCCTGAAATGGACCCACCACCCATGTCTTGCACACACAATTAACCTGTTTGTGAGAGATGCTCTGAAGGTGATGAAACCCACTGTGGACAAAGTGAAGGCAATAGTGGAATTCTTCCACAGGAGCACAACAGCCACAGAGAAGCTCAAATCTACCCAACGACAGATGGGCATGCCTGAACTCAAGCTCAAACAGGAGTGCATTACAAGGTGGAACTCAACCTTTCATATGCTAAAATGGATTCTGGAGTCCAAGGATGCAGTCATCTCTACCCTGGCTGTTATCAGTGCACCAGTTGATACTCTGAGCCAAGAGGAATGGGAGGTGCTGCAGGAGACATGCATGGTTCTGAAGCCATTTGAGCAGGTCACTGTGGAGATCAGTGCAGACAGGTACAGTGTACAAATGCTACTACATTATTATTATTGTTATTAATATCATTATTATTCAATTATTATTATCATTTTTATTAGTTGTTGCATTATTGGTATGAAAAGTAGATTAGACATGAATGGGAATAATATATACTGCTAAATAAAACAAAGCATAATTTTAACAGTTATTCTTTACTCATTTTCAGCTATGTTACAGCATCCAAAATGCTGATCCTGTGCAAGGGTCTGCAGAGAGTAACAACTGAGCACCAGACCAGAGTAACCACAGGGAAAGTGGCAGAGTTAGTGGCTGCTCTCTGTGCATCCATGGACAGAAAGTTTCACAGAATAGAATACAACAGTATTCTTTCAGAAACCACCATGCTTGACCCAAGATTCAAAAGGTTGGCCTTTAATGAAAACAGAGCGGCTGATGAAGCTCTTCAGAGAATAAGTGCAGCAGCAAAATACTTCCAGCCAGCTCCAATGCCAGTGGGCCAAGAGGGAGAAAAGGGAACAGAGGATGAACAAGAGAAGCCACAAGCATCTGCTGTTTGGAGGTTCTTTGAAGAACGAGCAACTGGTCCTGGAGACACTCAGAAAAGAAGGAATCCCTCAGCAGATGCAATACTGGAAGTGAGATCGTATCTTGAGAAGCCTCTTTTCCAAAGAAGCGCAGACCTGCTGAGCTGGTGGTAGACCAAGGCTTCAGTTTACCCACGTCTTACGCATGTAATGGCACAGAGACTGTGCATTGTAGCAACATCAGTCCCCTCAGAGAGAATCTTCTCCAAAACAGGGCAGATAATAACAGAGAGAAGAAACAGTATCAACCCCTCAAAGCTGAGGCACTTGGTTTTTCTTAATGCCAACCTTCTTTAAAGACTAGCTAAAACTGTTTCCTGGATGCTACTTTTTTGTTTTACACATTATTTATATTTTGTTTTGTGATTCTCTAAGCTTATGTTGTTTCACTGTAAATAATTAAAAATATTGGATCTTTCTCAAATTGAGATGGTTTGTTTTTGTACCTTAAAATTTATTATTCTGCACCATGTTATAAGACATATAAATAATAAACATTTCACATAATGTATGTTTTGTACGTTAGTAATTCATTTCACTTATAATTTTACATTATTTTTGGTAATAAATTAATTTTAGCACCAAAAAAATCTGAAGAGCCACTTGGGAGCTGAAAGAGCCGGCTCTTTTAAGTGAACCGAGCCATAAGAGCCGGCTCTCTTAAAAGAGCCGGAATTCCCATCACTAGAAAACTGTGTAATTGTCTTTGCAATATTAGATGTCGTCCCCCCGTCAGAGGAGTCCTATCTAAGAGATGATTTAAAACACAATTAAAGTCTCCAGCCATTATAATTTTATGAGTGTTCACATTGGGAATGGATGCAAATAGATTTTGCATGAATTCCTTATCATCGACATTGGGTGCATAAACATTTATCAAAATCATTTTACTGTTAAATAAGTTGCCCATGGCCATCACATATCTCTCTTCAGAGTCTGATACTACATCTGATGCTACAAATGGGACTGTTCTGTGTATGAGAATTCCCACCCCTCTAGTTTTCTTTATAAACCTAGAATGGAACATTTGGCCAGTCCAGTCTGTTTGTAGTCTGAACTGATCCTTGCTTAGTAAGTGGGTATCCTGTAAAAATACTATTTTAGTGTTTAAGCCTGTTAGGTGAGAGCATACTTTCTTTCTCCTTAATTTGTGATTCGGGCCTTTAACATTCCAGCTCACAAAGTTAACTGTCCCATCATGGAGACATTGATTCTGAGTTTTTAATGTCATTTTATAGTCTTAACTGGTAGAGAGGCAGTTTTAATCTTAATTTCAAAATTCCCCATGCATTACTGCATTTTAGCCTATTCTTGCATTGATATTTATAGTTATAAGGATTAGAAGAATAGGTTAGATATAGCCTGCTCTCCTTCTCTCCCCCATTTTGCCTCCCCACATGAGGCTTGATCCCACTTCGCGATGTCCCGGTCCTCTGACATACAAAGAGACAGAGCACATCCAAAAACAAAACAAACCCCACCCTGCAGCAGCGTTAGAGAATTAAAACAAAGAGATATCTATTGCAGCTGAATTCTTAACACTATCTGCCGAAAATATAATCATTAACAGTCTTTAAGCTTAAAATAATCTTCAGCTATTTTAAGATATTAAGATGTTAAGATAAAAAAAGAATAAACCCTGGGAATGATTTTAAAAAGTAGTCTAGGATAAACATAGTAATTTCTAATGTAATAGTATAATGTAATAGTATAAATGTAATAGTAGTAAATCAAGCAATTCAGACATTTCGAATAAAGTGAACTTTGCAGATTTTCATTTTAGGGGAATTGCATACATTTTGTTCACAGGACACTTTTTCTACATTTCCAGGCACCATAATGTTTGCCACACAGTAATGGCAGGTCTATTAAAGTCGTCATGTTTAGGACTTTGTTGCATATCCCTTGAACGTCGATGACTGCTTGAAGTCTGTGATTCACAGACATCAGCAGGTGCTGAGGATCTTCTCTGGTGATGCTCTGCCAGGCCTCTAATGAAACCATCTTCAGCTCCTGCTTGTTTTGGGGGCTTGTCCTCTTAAGTTTTCTCTTCAGAATATGGAAGGCCTGCTCAATTGGATTTAAATCGGGTGACTAGCTTGGCCATTCAAGAATTTCCATTTTTTTTAACTTTGATAAACTCCAGTGTTGTCTCAGCAATATGTTTGGATCATTATCTTATTGTAGGATGAAAAGCCGTTCAACAAGTTTGGAGGAATTTACTGGAACGTGTGCAGATCAGATGTTTCTGTACACCTCAGGATTCATTGTCCAACTGCCGTCAGCAGTTCCATCAGAAATGGAGACAAGTGTGCCAGCACTTGTGACAGCCATACATGTCCAAGTCATAACACCCCCACAACCATGTTTGACAGATGATGTGGTCTGTTTTGGATGTTGGGCAGTTCCTTCTCATCTCCACACTTTGCTCTTGCCATTGCAGATTCATCTTTTTTCTTGTTTGTCAACAAGACCTTTTCCCAGAATTCTGCAGGTTCTTTTATGTCCTTTTCCCCAAACTGTAATCTGACTATCCCGAGTTTGTGGCCAAATAGTGGTCTGCAGCATACATTGTTACATACAGAGTGGCCTTTGTATTTCTGTTCATGAAGTCTTCTGCTGATAGTCATCTCTGACACATTCACATTGGCCTCCTGAAGACTGTTTTTATCTGTCAGACAGGCGTTTGGGGCTTTTTCTTTACCGTAGTGAGGATTATTCTGTCATCAGCAGTAGAGGTCTTCCTTGACCTAACAGTCCCTTCATGATTGCTGAGCTCACCAGCTCACTTGAGCTGTGCTCAATCACTGGCACACAGTTTTCTTGGCCGAAGGGATCTTAGAGTTTATGACGTCCAGCACCATGGCTCTATGGAGAGTAGGTTCCAGGCCAAGGAAAGTTTGTGTGGTTTTTGCTCCGCAGACAGTGGGTTGCTTCTTGACCCAAAGAGAGTGGCTTATCAGCTTTCAGCCTTCCGAAAGAAATAGAAGAGATGAATGTAGCTAGTTTTGAAGAAAGGTGTAACCTATTGTGATTAAATCAAGATCCCTTCTAGTTACAGATCCAGTAATTACTTATACAGTAGGTTTGTTATTTTGTCCACCACATAGAGGCAGGGTTCAGTTAGGGTTACAAATCTGAAATGAATGTCCATTTGGGTGCCATTCTGACTGAAGGACTCTCTGCAGAGGTGTCAAGAGCTTTAATTTACATCTTGCTTATCAGATGAAGTATAGAGTTGACCGAACTGTCTGTAGAGATGAAGTTCAGCCATTTACTTTAATGTTCACTCAAGAATGCATGGGAGATGTGTGCTGCTGGATTTCCTGCCTCTCTGCTAAATCTGCATCCTTAACAGGCCTTGCATGCCACTGAAAGACTAGAAAAAAGGGCATCACCCACTTTCTGCTAAACCAGGATGGTGGTGGTATTATAATGATGTGGGGAACATTTTCTGGGCCCACTTTATGCCTGTTAATACCAATCAATCATCACTTAAATGCCACGACTTTTAGCTACAGTACTTCCAGCATGGTAGAAATGGTAGTGTCGCAAAGCAAACATCACCTCAAGCTGGTTTCATGCGCATGACAGTGAGTTCAATATTCTACAATGTCCTTCCCATAATGCAGATAGAACACATATGGGATGTGTTGGATCAGGACATTGACAGCATTGAATGTGCCACTGACAGATCTGCAGAAAATTGTGTGATGTCAGCATGGATCAGAATCTCAAAGGAATGTTTCCAGCATCTATGGGGAAGCCAGGCCACCAAGACTTGAGGCTGTTCTGAGAGCAAAAGGAGGCCCAACCCTGTATTGGTGCAACATTCCTAATATTTTGTTCAGTGAGTTTATATTCTTAGCTTTAAAAGGTACTGTTTATGCTGCACCATGCCACCAGACTCCATCCACCTCTACATTTTTTAATATCTGGTTTGCAGTTTCACAGTAAGCCAGGGCAGCCTAGGGAGTGTATTTTAAGAATTCAGACCCCTATAGTGAAATAAGGCCTGGAAAGATCATTGATAATATATTAATTCAAGCTGAAAATATACTAATTAGATTAAACTGCACCTACATGTATAATACTTTACATTTATGCTGAGTTTACTGTACCATGATTCAAAAAATGTAGGCAAACAATTTTTTTTTGCACATAGTAACAAATTAACAAACCTCATTAAAACTTAATACTGAAAATCTGAATGAGTTGATTACATAAAAACGAGGACAAAGGATTGTCAAATAAGAGCTGACATGTTGTATGATCATTGCTCTTCATTTACCCTGCTTATCTGATCAAACTTTGATTTTATGTGAGGCCTTTCCCCTTATTACACTGTGCTGCCTAACAAAATTTATAAATGAAAGTGCATTTCACTTGTGTTGGGAGGGAGTATGTGTCTGGTGAAGACCTAAACACAAGAACTGACTCTGTGTGGGCCGTAAAAAGTTTTCATCAGCCAGTCACCATGAGACACAGTTCTGGTGCATCTCATGACAAAGTAATGGCCAAAAACAATGTAGGACGTAATTATTCAGGATCTTTGCAGAACTTCCCAAAGGTAACCGGTACTGTACACAAGCAGAAGATAACTGTAAAGGCTGTTTATGCCCAAAGCAATAAGCAGCATCATTAGGAGTTAACGTGTGAAACCCAAGTTAAAGGTTGTGGAAAAACCAAACACTTTACTCTTTGGTCCAGTAAGGGAAAATAAGCAGAGAGCTTTGATTCAAGATGTGCTTAAGATCCATCCGCAGTGCATGAATGAATATTCCACCCAAATATATTTTTTATATTTTATGTACCCCATTTACTTTGTAGTGGCATCCAAGAAAAAAATGTAATCTCAAGTTTAAATGGAGAATGGAAAGAAAGGAATTTATGACATAAGAGAAGTTAATAGTGATCAGTGCTGCACAGCGGCAAATGATGTCATCAACTGGCTTCAGCTCGAAGTGGGGTGCCACCATCGAGAGAGACGTGGAGAAAGCAAACCAGATGAACAACTTTTTTAACAGGTTTGACCACCCTAACCCACTCTCATCTCGGAGTACTGTACCCTCCACCCATCCTTCTGCTGATACCAGCATAGGTGAGTGTTTACCCCAACCCACAATTACAGCAACCCAGGTAAGCAGAGAGCTGAGGAGACTTTGTGCCAGCAAAGCAGCAGGTCCAGATGGAGTATCGCCACGACTGCTGAAGGTCTGTGCGTTGGAGCTGGGGAGTCCTCTACAGCGCATCTTCAACCTGAGCCTGGAACAGGGGAGAGTCCCCAGGCTTTGGAAAATATCTTGTATCACCCCAGTCCCAAAGGTATCACGTCCAGGTGAGCTGAATGACTTCTGGCCTGTCGCTCTGACGTCACATGTGATGAAGACCATGGAGCGGCTGCTGCTTCACTACCTGAGGCCACAGGTCCAACACGCCCTTGACCCTCTGCAGTTCGCATTCCTGGAGAAAGTGGGAGCGGAGGATGCCATCATGTATATGCTACACTGATCCCTCTCCCACTTGAACAGAGGCAGTGGTGCTGTAAGAATTATGTTTTTGGACTTCTCTAGCACCTTCGACACCATCCAACCTCTGCTCCTTAGGGTCAAGCTGACAGAGGTGGGAGTAGATTCATACCTGGTAGCATGGACCGGGGATTATCTTAAAGACAGACCTCAGTATGTGCGTCTCGGGAACTGCAGGTGTGACATTATGGTCAGCAACACAGGAGCGTCGCAAGGGACTGTACTTTCTCCGGTCCTGTTCTGCCTATATACATCGGACTTCCAATACAACTCGGAGTCCTGCCACGTGCAAAAGTTCACTGACGACACTGCTATCGTGGGCTGCATCAGGAGTGGGCAGGAGGAGGAGTATAGGAACCTCATCAAGGACTTTGTTAAATGGTGCGACTCAAACCACCTACACCTGAACACCAGCAAAACCAAGGAGCTAGTGGTGGATTTTAGGAGGCCCAGGCCACTCCTGGATCCCGTGATCATCAGAGGTGACTGTGTGCAGAGGGTGCAGACCTATAAATACCTGGGAGTGCAGCTGGATGATAAATTGGACTGGACTGCCAATACTGATGTTCTGTGCATGAGAGGACAGAACCGACTATACTTCCTTAGAAGGCTGGTGTCCTTCAGCATCTGCAATAAGATGCTGCAGATGTTCTACCAGATGGTTGTGGCGAACACCCTCTTCTATGCGGTGGTGTGCTGGGAAGGCAGCATAAAGAAGAGAGACGCCTCACGCCTGGACAAACAGGTGAGGAAGGCAGGCTCTATTGTAGGCACGGAGCTGGACAGTTTGACATCTGTGGTGGAGTGACGGGTGCTGAGCAGACTCCTATCAATTATGGAAAATCCACTGCACCCACTAAACAGTGTCATATCCAGACAGAGGAGCAACTTCAGCGAAAGACTGCTGTCACCGTCCTGCTCCACTGACAGACTGAGGAGATCGTTCCTCCCCCAAACTATACGACTCTTCAATTCCACCCGGGGGGGTAAACGTTAACATTATACAAAGATGTTGTCTGTCTGTATACCTGCATTGTTATCACTCTTTAATTTAATATTGTTCTTTATCAGTATGCTGCTGCTGTGTATGTGAATTTCCCCTTGGGATTAATAAAGTATCTATCTATCTATCTATCTATCTATCTATCTATCTATCTATCTATCTATCTATCTATCTATCTATCTATCTATCTATCTAAGAGGTGGCAGTTGTCCTTGCGAGATGTTCCAGTTTGGATACCTGCAGGGGTACATGGCAGTTGGAGTCTGCAAGAGTAACCCTGTCGGGGTGCCATTAGAGGGCAATGTCAGGGTAGAACCCCCCAGTTTCCAAATGACCTGGTAGTGCTTCCAAGAGGACACACTGTGATGACACTGGAAGCATTCTCGGGTCCAATTTAAAAAAAAGCCCCCCCCCTACCCACCTCACGTTATAGAGTCAGAGTTGGGAGGCAGCAAGTGACACTCAACAAGAGGAGCGAAAGGAGAGAAAGAAGAGGCACGTGATTGTATTTGTGGTTGGTTGTTTCTGCGTGTTTGGTGATTTATATTTTGTGAAATAAAATCCTTTATTTGAACCTGGGACTGTGTTGGGTACTATTGTGTTTGAGGTCATAATATGATGAAATATTTAATAATAATTAGCTAATGATAAACATGGAAGCTTAAGGGATCATTGCAAATTAAGATAAAAGTCTCACTATTGTCATCATTATAATTGTTATTATTATTACTACTATGGGGTCACACACTAGCCATTCCCGCCACATAAATCCAACATCTTGGGTTTGATCCCCAGACAGCATCGAGCCAGTGCTGCACACGTAAATTTGTGTCTGTTTTACCGTTTTGTCATCAAGGAGTAGCAATTGGACGAGTAAAGGAAAGAAGTATAAGAAATCATAGGAACCATCAGTTGGGGGACAGTGCTGTAGAAAAAGTCACAATGGTAAAAATGAGTTGAAAAGTCCATACTGGTTGCATTTGAATCAATATGTCGGTACAGGATAGTAAGGCTACATTCAGACTGCAGTTAAAAGTGACTCAATTCCAATTTTTGGCTCATTTTTTTGATTGACTTTTTTGCTTTCAGGTCTGTTATAACTGTGCACCGATATCTATCCTGAATGTCCAAAATTAGTAGGAATTCATTCAGATGAGACGTAACAGACAACTATGAACACTAACTCCATGCTGACAGCTGACATTCTCACTTCCCTTTGTTTAGTGCAAGATGTCTGCAAATGCATCAACTCAAGTGTTCAGAGATGCTTTGAGTGGAATCGTCACTGACGCATCCGTACTTAGACGCTTGTGGACACATTCGAGAGAACACAGGACTGATACAATAGAGAAGACAGACAAATTTAGAATGTCAAAGGGTCTATTTTGTAAGACTTTTTTGGAAAAATATTCGCTTGAGGCATGACGTTTCAGAACACACATAACAACGAGCAGTATCTGTAGGCTTTCTTTTTGTTTTGAATTTAAAATTTCTCTAAACTCTCAAATCTCAATAAACCTGAATTATAGTAATTATAGTTAAACATTTACCCATGATTCTATTTTACTGTTGTGGGATATGGCCGGCCTTTCATCCCAGCCAATACCCCCAGGCCGCCAGATGGAGCCCTCCCTGCAGCATGGAGGTGCCCCGAAGACCAGCAGGGAATCCTGAACAATGGAGTTTTTATTTACAGCCCTGCTGGATACCATGGGGGCCGCTAGAGGACGCTGCAGGGAAGTGCGTCCTAAGCAGGTGGACAGAGGAAATGACATGCTTCCAGGTTGAAGAAAAGGAGTTTTTATCTGACCCGGAAGTGTTCCTAGTCACATGGACAGAGAGAGCGAAACACTTCTGGGTCATGGACTATATAAAGGACTGTGGGAGATCCCAGGGTTGAGCTGAGCTGGGTGGAAGGGTGGCAATGCGTCTGGGAGTGTAGGATTGTTTATTGTTTAGAGTATTGATTTATTGAGTATTGTGGAGTGTAGGTGCTTTGTGCACATTGTTATTATAAATAAAATAATTATTGGACTTTTACCTGGTGTCTAGCGTATAGTCCGAGGGTTCAAGGGAGCAATAGCGCCCCTATCTGTCACACAGTCTACACGCTAAAATATGCAAAGAATACAATATCACTATCTAGTCAATGTACGCTGTTAGATGGTTTTACTATCAAGAGACTGATTATAGAGAACTCTTACTCTAGCATGCCAGGAGCGAATGTGAAGAGTGTAATTAATCAAGTCATAGAGTATAATGTTTGCACAGGTTTAATGTAAGTTTGAATGTAAGTTGTGACGGAAAACACTTCACAAATGAATTTCTATTAAAGGATTTAATAAATGCAAATATTTATTGAGGTAAAATGTCCTTACCTGGTAGTGGATGAGTAGCACTCACATAAGGCACATAAGGGAAAACAAGGTGGTGTAGGAAAATTGTGAGTGATCTCAGAAGAATAATTGATTGATTGATGTTTATCAGTCAGTGAATTAATTACCAGTGTTGCCTTTGGCTATTCCAATGAAATTGGAATTAAATTAAGAAAAATAAAAATAAAATAGTAAGACACCCACCCAGGGAGGCCAAATTAATGCAGAGAATGTGAGTTTTCTAACTTCTGCCCACATAAGAATCTCAGGACGCCATGAAATTTGAAAATATCTATAACATTTTCTAACTAGATTCATAAATTCAGAAAAAAAGACAAAATTGTGGTTCAGCTGTTGTGATAGACTATTTTTCAATAAATTACCCAGAGATGCTTTCTGTAGTAAACCAAATGATACAATTTATTCATAAGGGTAACAGAAGATGGCTATGGATATAAATGCATATATAGATGAAGGACAATAACAAAAACACTAAGCATAAAATTAATACAGCTTAGTTGAACTTCTTCACTCTGATAGAAAAAGGCACATAACTTATGAATTCTGATCTTTCAGTTCAGGTGGTCAAGATGGATAAGTTACTGAGCTTCTAGCGTTTAAACTATAGCATTCATTTCCTCACAGCTGGTCTCCACTGAGCTAACAGTTTCTGTGTTTGTGTGTGTGCATTTGAGATGCTGCTTTGAGCTTTCCTACTGGATTTATGAAAAGAAACTTACACCATCTAAAACCTTATCCTTCACAAAGGTTATGACTTTTCGGTTACATTGATAGCAATACTATAATACATACATTAGCTGGCTTTATCCTGTTAGGTTACAATTCATGGGTCTCAGACTTAAAATAAGTGTAGTTTTGGAGAAGGCAATGCTTTGTTAGGAAGATGAACATGTGGCTTTTACGTATGATTTCACTCTTGCTCGTGCACTTCCTATTCTTTATCAAGGTTTGGATTCAAGCCCTCTCAGCCAACTCGCATACAGACAACTCTTTCACTCTTCCTGTTCAGCACTAGATTGCCCTTTGGAATAAAAGGGATTCCTCCAGTCTTTGTTATAGCCACACCCTCGACAGTAGGGTCCTTGCTTTAGAAAGCAGAAGTTACAGCCAGGCTGAACAGTGAGCCTAGATTTGGAGTGTGCAATGGCTTTTAAAGGAAGGAGTAGAACTTTTGCAATTGTTTTTTTGGGTACACATAAGCCCAACCTTTTGTTTGACAGTTGGTGCAAAGATTTCTCCATCTTTGTTGCCAGTCATTGGGTTATGGTCCTTTGTCCCTAAGCAAGTATTTAGAAGGTCACTTTCTGAAAGATAACTTTATCAGATAAAGCCCAGAGGATGCATTTCTAAGAGTCCCGCTAGAGAGAAAACTGACATTCTTGCTGGGATTAAGAGAAGTTTGGCAGTTTACTTTTTAACCAAGTCTTATATGCGAAAGTACAGCAAAATGGGTAATGCCAGTATGCCCTACTGTCCTACATACCACCCCCCACCCCCAAATCTTGCGTAGCATATCTTAAAGGATGTTAAGCATTATCCAAATTAATGCCTTTTAAAAGCATTATCATCATGTTATAATTCTGTGATATTCTTACTCTAGTTACTATATTAACTAAGCAGGGTTGGATTAAAAATTAAACAAAATAAGCAAGTGCGTAGGGCATCGGGTGGGGGGCACCACACACATTTTACATTTCCGGATTTACCTTAGACCACATGGTGCAATACTGCAAATGGTGCACCTGAACCAAGTTCTACCAAAAAGGGGCTCCCACATTAAATGAAAAAATTACATACGTACATATACAAAAATAAAAATAATAATAAAGTAGTAATAATAGATGTATGCTGGTTACCTTATTTGTACTAAGTATACATGCAGATGTGTTACATAAGATTAGTTTTGAGGATCTGATCAAAGACTTTTCAATTAGAAAATGTAAGAGAAAACTCTTCAAATACAAATAAAGTGGAAGTATACAAAAATAGACATAATTTTCCATTTTACTGCAAGTTTTGTTTCATTTCGAAAAATATTTTTTGACAGTTTATAACTGTTTATATTTTGAATTAGATATTTATGGGGGCACCAATATCTTTAAAACATTTAGGGCCTCTAAAACAGGGGTCTTCAAATCTGGTCCTGGAGGACCACCGTAGCTGCAGGTTTCCATTCTAACCCTTTTTTTAATGAGTGCCCTTCTTGTGCTGTTAATTAACGTCTCGTGAATTCATTTTAATTGAATTGCTTTTTTAAGATATGTTCCCCTGAATTTTTTCATCGTTCCTCTGAATTGCTTCATTTCTTTCCTTAAATGGCACCCAAACAGAAATGAAATGTGAAGTAAGGGAGCCAACAGAAGACCAACAAGTCACTCCAACCAGCTGCTTAATTAGGCGCCGATTCTTGTTGTTAATTAAACCCGCTCTTTAATTCCATGGCTTGTTGCTGCTCTCATTGTGCAATAGCAGACATTTCTGAAATTGTTGATTTTCTCTTTTCTAAGATCAACTGCTAAAATGTTTTGGGGACCTGAGTAGATCGACATTCCTGAGACGTTCATTGTTCTTTATTTTCAGATATTGTATGATAGACACCAGTTGTTTTGGCTCATTTTGTATCTCATTATTGTTTGGCTGCTAATTAAGGAAAAAGAAACAATTAAGGGGTCTGAGTCTTCAAGAGCAAGTCTGTTAAAATTAGTTCAAAAGAAGTTAATTAGCAGCAAAAACAGGTCACTCATTAAGAAAAGAGTTAGAATGAAAACCTGCAGCCACGTTGGCCCTCCAGGACCGGAGCTGGCGACCCCTGCTCTAAAAGGGTTTAATCCGGCCCTGTAACTAAGCCATCAGGATTACATTTGGTTACGTTTGTATTAACAATTGTATTACAGCTTGAAAAGTTCTTGTGAAACCAACTTATGCCTGTTCCTAATCTTGGCTATTCTCGGTCATCTCAATGGTGCCTAAGTATTTGAATTCTGTGGATTAGCATGGTAACCAATGGTCTTTTCCTTCAATTCTGCTTTTAAACACTTGATGTTCTTAAAGGTTATCCAGATGACAATTGCTGTAATGAGCCATCACCTTTCCTGCGTTTCAGAAGTCTGCTTTACTTCTGTTCTGATCAAGTGTTTGCTGCTTTGTCTAGAAGAGTTTGTAATTCCTAAAGGCATTTAGGATTCAGTGTTTGTCTAAATGCTGTGTGTTTCATGTTACTAAGGTTTTTGAGCATGATGTGCTATTTAACAATTCATTCCACTCTCCGTGACATGGCATTATTAGGTTAAGTATGCTTTATGCCAGTGATTGACACAGATTAGCTTCAAATCTACTGTTTAAAATAGAAAAGAAGAAAATGTGCTCTTTGATTTGTTCAGATCTAGTCTGCACTGGGCTGACCACTAACTCCCAGTTCCTGGAATTGCAAAGGTTATTACTTTTCTGTTACAGTGAAGCTGATATCATAAGATATTAACTGGCTTTATCCTAACTTTTAAGTTACTGTATACCTAGCAGTTCTCAGAATCAAAGTAGGCATATTTATGGTTTGCTGCTGGTGATGCTTTGCTCGTTTCCTGGTTGGCTTTCACCAAAAACATGTAAAGATCTTCAGAGTTTTTCATTCTTTGTTCTGAAGATCTTCTCCTCATCCTCAATCAGACCTTCAGTTGTGGGTGGTACGACAAATCTCTTTAATGTTTTTACATACAATGTTGTCAGTTGCTAGCACAGTGGTTCTCAAACTGTGGTGCGGGCCCAGGCGCGAAGATGTGAAAAAAAAAAAAAACAAGAATCGAAAATATACATTCTGATACTAGAAAAATAAATATAGAATTAGATAAATGTCGATAAAAGTTAAGTAGGTATAATAAAATATGCATCTATGACATATCATTAATTAAAAAAGAACAAATTGGTATTAGTGGGCTCCTTTCAAAAAAACGTTAGGGGGGCGCGATTAAAACTGTTATGAAAACTCAGGTCGCAAATAATTAAAGGTTGAGAAACGCTGTGCTAGCATATATTTTATGACTATTAGTTAACTCCTGTCTTTAGCAAGACAAGCATGTAACTTTTATGAAGGTCTTTCTCTCTCTTTTGTAAGCACTTGCTATAACTTAGCAAGATGTGGACTAATGGAACCCGTCTAACTCTGGTACAGGACAAGTCTTCCACTCTCCTAGTCCAGCACCAGGTTATCCTTTGGATTAAAAGAGATTGCTCCAGCCTTTGTTATGGCCATACCCTAAGCAACGGGGTCCCTGCAATTTAAAGCGGAACTTATGGCCAGGTTGAGCAGTAAGCATAATAGAGAGAGTGTATTTCTAGTGCACACTTGCTGGAATTTAGAGTGCCGGGAACCAGTGCATAGCAAAATGAGTAATGCCAGTCTCTTCTACAGTGGTGATGTGAAAGCACACCGACAGTTGGTTCCCCATGAGGATGCAGGCCATTCAGAGGCCTACAAATGAGCCATGTATGCCAAACATTAAAAAAAAGAGCAGAGGAGTGTTTAGTTAAGTTGCTCACAATATGTGCATAAAAAGGACATTATTTTGTTTAGTTCTCAGTAGAGTGAAACCACAGGAATGAACATACGAGATTTACATGTGTGGACGAAGGTTCGAGGCAAACAGCAGGCAGACAGCAGATGTAGAGTAAAAAAGCCATTTCTTTATTCTTGGTGAGCAGAGAGACCACTGCAGCCCCTGGCAGCTTGTGTCACTGACAGTTACCAGCAAATAGCCCAATCTTGCGGTGTTGAGTTTCCCTTTTATAAATGACTAGCAAAATACCCGCGCTTCGCAGCGGAGAAGTAGTGTGTTAAAGAGGTTATGAAAAAGTAAAGGAAACATTTTAAAAATAACGTAACATGATTGTCAATGTAATTGTGTTGTCATTGTTATGAGTGTTGCTGTCATATATATATATATATATATATATATACACATATATTATATATATACATACATATAAACATATATTATATATATATATAATAAAATATATGTGTATATATATATATATATCGGGAATCGAATCTCGAACGTCAGCGCCAGAGGTGAAGCCCCTAACGTTGCGCTACGGCGTGTGGTTCATTTATACCTCGTGTCTTCTCATTAAACTTTTATCTCGCAAATATGTTATTGCAATCCACAGCGGGAGCGTTTCTATAAACTTAATTTAAACTTACGTTTTACACCGTGCTTTGTTTCCCTTATGAAGATGCTTGTATGCTTTACTCGCTCGCTTCTTATTGTTTCGCTCCCTTCTCAATTGTTTAATGAATTTTTTGTTCTTCGCTGTTTGCGGCTCCTCCTTCATTTTTCCCTACTGCGTTCACAGTCTTTTCACGTGATTACGTGGGAGGCGTGATGACGTGACACTCAACTCCTCCTCCCACGGCCATCAAGTTGCCATCCATTACAGTATATTGTGAAAAAAGAGGTTCCAGTTATGACCATTACGCGTTGAATTTCGAAATGAAACCTGCCTAACTTTTGTAAGTAAGCTGTAAGGAATCAGCCTGCCAAATTTCAGCCTTCCACCTACACGGGAAGTTGGAGAATTAGTGATGAGTCAGTCAGTCAGTCAGTCAGTCAGTCAGTCAGTGAGGGCTTTGCCTTTTATTAATTAGTATAGATACATCTTACAGAGACAGCTTATCATGAGACAAGGTTACACAATTCTTTGGGGGGGGGGGGGGGTTCAGTAACATGCCCAAAAATTACAACACATTTGTTCAAAACAACTTAAGAAGAAGTGAAAGAACCTATTACTGTTGATTAAACAAAAATTACAGACGTTGAAAATAAAAAAGATTAGCAGTACAGACTAAGAGTCAGCAGTTTGACAGAAATGTTGTAAGTTTGTCCTTTTAGCTTTGCGTACACACTTAATTTTTATATGTAAGTATTATTAATAAACAATTAATCTTTAACTCATTAGTTTAAGTAAGTCATATTATTAAACAATTAATCCATAGCTCATTAATACAAACTAGTAATATACTTATACTGTTAAAATGATTATACAGGCAATTGTTTTCCTCTTTTAACAATCTTAATGCATTCATATGGTTAACACAAAGAACTCTTTTACTTGCAAACACAAATACATATACATTTTCCTAGCATCAGCTGGTTTACATAATATATTTTCCATTCACCCAAATACACACAGATAGTAATCATCAAGGCGTTTTAGACTTAAGTTTTCTGGTTATCTAAGTATAAAAATTTCATTGCACTAAGGCGTAGTCACAAAATCTTCTTCCCCTCCCATGGACTAGGTCAAAAGGTCCTCAGCCCAAGATTCTTTGTTCAACTATCCATCCATCCATCCATTTTCCAACCCGCTGAATCCGAATACAGGGTCACGGCGGTCTGCTGGAGCCAATCCCAGCCAACACAGGCGCACAAGGCAGGAACCAATCCCGGGCAGGGTGCCAACCCACCACAGGACACATACAAACACACCCACACACCAAGCACACACTAGGACCAATTTAGAATCACCAATCCACCTAACCTGCATGTCTTTGGACTGTGGGAGGAAACCGGAGCACCCGGAGGAAACCCACGCAGACACAGGGAGAACATGCAAACTCCACGTAGGGAGGACCCGGGAAGCGAACCCAGGTCCCCAGGTCTCTCAACTGCGAGGCAGCAGCGCTACCCACTGCGCCACCGTCAGAAATCCTTTTTGATATTAAAACACATTCTTTCAGGCACTGGAACAGCCAAAAGAAGAAGAAGAAGACAATTATTGAGTTGTCAATACAGATTGTCTACTGAACAACAGGTAAAGGTTATGGTAGCTTGACAAAAATGCGAAATTTCCAAACTAAACCTACTGATGTGTTTTTTAATGTATTTTTTGCTTTCATTTACATTTATTTGCTTAGAAGTTTAGAACCCTTTTATTCTAAGGGTTTTACAAAGGAAGTCAACTTCATCGAGTAAACATCAGTCTGGGGGCCTGTTTTGGAATGAGTGTTACAGAGAAAGGGTACAAAATTGATTCAAATAAGGGAGGAGCTCAGAACAAAATTCAAGTGAATGATACCGACATGTCTTAGGTTACAAAAAATGAAATTCACCAAACAATTGAGTCTTCAGACGCTTCTTATACACTTTGAGGGAATCCAAATTACAAACGGAGATGGGAAACTCACTAAACCAGCTACACGTGAAAGGAGTCTGAACTGAGCTTGAATGTCAGGCAGAGGTGGCATCACCAGATGTATTCATCGGCAGACTTAGATAGATAGATAGATAGATAGATAGATAGATAGATAGATAGATAGATAGATAGATAGATAGATAGATAGATAGATAGATAGATAGATAGATAGATAGATAGATAGATAGATAGATAGATACTTTATTAATCCCAAGGGGAAATTCACAAACTTTACTTAACAGGGTGAGAAGGAGAACAGGACCTCACAAGTGTCTCCATATACAGTATAGAGGTGCTAACCCATTGACTACTCTGTACGCAAGCATCAAGGATTTCAGTTTAATACAAGGGGATACCCAAAAATAACCAGAATTGGAAAAAAAAAACTTTTTTACTTTTTTAAGTAAAAAACAAATTTTTACTTACTGAAACTTTAGTCTCCTTCAAAGTCCTCTCCATGTGGCCACCTCTACAATGTACATGGGGAAATAATATTTATTAAAAGTATATCATGTTTGGTTGTATTATTTTTGTAACACCTGAACATACCTGATATTGTTGAAATAGTGTATGCCAGAGTATATGATTTTAGTATTTTTCCTTCCCCACTCTCCTACCCTTGTAGACTCTTTTTGTTTTAACCTTAAACTCGGTTTACTCTGGAGGCTATCAAGTATAATTTTATGCTTTACCATTGCACACTCTGTCCATCATCACTATCACTACAAATATAATTCACAATCTTAGATGCTGTTTCTGTGGATTTTGCTGCTGTCTATAAACCTAACACATATTCTCAGATCCTCTCACATTACTTGCTGTTCCTGTATTTTGTCTATTCAGGTTTTAGTTACTCTAAAGCTTTGATATTACATATTTCTTATTCAATGGTTGTTTAAGAACAGCCAGGTAGGGCCCAACCAATGCTTCGAACCCAGGGTCCCCTCCGCTTCCCCATATTAGGGGGCAGTGCAGTGCAGCAGTTATCGCAGCCTCAGTTATCAGGGTCCTGGGCTTAAATCCCAGCCTTGCGACTCCCCCTTTCTGGGTTTGCTGCAGATATTCAAGTATTATGCCAAAAATAAATTCGTCAGGCTGATGAAACTAATCTGGCTGAAGGTGTGTGCGTGAGCAGGACATCTTGTCACTGCTGCCAGGTTAGGGAGTGGCTTCTCGAAAAAAACTGAATGGTTAAAATAAGGCACACACACACAAAAAAAAAAAAAAAAAAAAAAACTCGCACAGAACAGCAGCCGATTATTTTATCTCTGTAACAATAAGTACCTCGTGAAAAGTTTTCTTGTATTTCTTGAACTTTGCTCCCGTAGTTAATCTGAACAACAAAGCCCTGCCAGCTCTCTTACCGTCACACCCCACCCACCGGCTGCACTTTTTGACATAACGGCGGGCTGCCAAAGTCGGCTCTGCTTATTATCGTCCAAACCCCTCAGGGAGAAGAAGCCTGTGATCAGTTAAGAAATGTCCGACGATCAGTCAGACTCCGGGGATGCTTACCTGAAGGAATATAAAGGCTATCATTTCGTTAAGGAGAAAACTTCTTCGGAGTACATCCAGTCATTGGAAGACTTTGAAATTCGGGACAGCGATGTGTTTCTCGTGACGTATCCAAAATCAGGTAAGGCCGGGGTGTTTAAAACAAATCAGAAGTGATGAGAAGCTAGCGAGGAGTGACACATGAGGCAAAATACGGAGTGGTCTTAATGCTGATACGTGTGACCACGTCCTGAAATGGGACACTGCAATAAAGCGCATGCTCACAAGGCACCACGCTATGTACTGAACGTTTTACAAAAGAATGCAGGGGTGGATTATTTCATACGAGTTTAGCTTATTTTAAAACGAGGCTTTTATTATAGCATTTAAAATTGGAAGTTATTTTTCATTATTCTTTAATTAATATTTATTTGGATTTGGCGGTATGCTGCCAGGTTTAATTGTTGCGACTGAAATTGACACAGTTTCAGATCGATATAAACCTGGACGAGCAAGACAAAAGCAAATGCACTTTTAAACCTCTTCAAAGTGTTGAAAAATTAAACTTAAAAAAGCGATTTCAGTTCTGGTCAGCAGAGCTATCGGGCGGTGGTTAACGCTGCAGTGTCGCAGGTCCAGCCAGTGGCGGCTGAATCCCCGGTTCTGATGCTGTCTGCTCAGGGTTTGCATGATCCGTCCGTCCAGGTACTCGTTTTCTAAAAAAAACGTCCTGCGTAGCTGGGTCTTTTCGGTTAGGGGGTCATTGGTGGAGGGGGGTTGACGATGAAGGAGACGGTCCGGCACGGGACCCATTTTTTTTAGGGGAGGCACTTTTGAAACTGGAGCACCCGGAGGAAAACCACACAGACACAGGAAAAAGATGCCAACTCCATGCAGGGAGGACTGGCACATGAACCCCGGTCTCCTTACCAAGAGGCAACAGCACTAATACTTCGCCATCGTGCTGCCCCAGAGATTCGTTCATGAATTTTCAAAGAAGGCACTATATAACATATGAATAAATAGAAAAGGCACTGTATAGGTCAGTAATGTGCACTTCTTTGTCGGCCAGTATTAATACAGAATAGGACTGAATACTTTTTGTAAGCACTCCTATCTATCTGTTATATAGTGTCCTTCCTAGCTATCTGCATGTTATACAGTGCCTATCTATCTATCTATCTATCTATCTATCTATCTATCTATCTATCTATCTATCTATCTATCTATCTATCTATCTATCTATCATTTATGTAGTGCCTTTTATCTATCTATCCATACATCCAACCATCCATTATCCAACCCGCTATATCCTAACTACAGGTCACAGGGGTCTGCTGGAGCCAATCCCAGCCAACACAGGGCGCAAGGCAGGAAACAAACCCCAGTCAGGGTGCCAGCCCACCACAGATCTATCTATCTATCTATCTATCTATCTATCTATCTATCTATCTATCTATCTATCTATCTATCTATCTATCTATCTATCTATCTATCTATCTATACTAAAGTTACCATTTATCTGTCAGGCTGCAGAGTTAACAGTAGATTGCCAGGTACTTGTAGATAGGAAAGTTCTTCTGATTGCCTGTGTAGGCACATATAAGCCACAAGAGGGCAGTAAGCAGTTTGTTGTAAATGCTGCTATAAAAGTATTTACTTTGAGGACATCAGAGTACATGACAGCGGACTAGTTATCTCCCCCTAGCGGAGACAGACAGACAAAGAGTGAGGGAGACAGACAGATGGAAATGGTGGCTCATATACAGACTCTGGCACAAGTGTAATTCTGCTGCCTGGTGACTCAGAAGCTGTCAAAGTCACGTTGTCTCTTAAAAGAAACAGGAATGATAATTCGATACTTGGGCAGGTAAGACTGACCTTATAAGTACAGATCAAGATTCACTTTCAAGACTGCTAGATAGTCCTTTGTCCAAAAGTAATTCTGGTGATGGCCTTGAATTTAAAACTGAGGTAGGGTCCATGACAAAGCCCCCGTGATATCAACAGGATTTGTTAAATTATCATAAACACATAAGTACTTTAGATATACAAACTGTCAATATTCTGAAATATAACTTCACCTCACCAACAGCTTTAAAATGTCTCACTCTGTAGTATAAATTCATGCATTTCTTCAATTCTCCAGGTACAGTGTGGACCCAGCAAATCGTGACCCTGATCTTTGAGGATGACTGCACTGAGGACTACCAGCAGAACTTCAAGCGAATGCCTTGGATTGAGTTCCCAATGGATGGCTACGACTTTGTGAATCGTCCATCGCCTCGCCTCTATGCCACTCACTTGCCGTACCATCTGGTGCCCAAAGGTTTGAAGGAAAAGAAAGCCAAAGTGAGTCACAGAAACGAAAGCAATTGTTTGATCACACTGATGGAGAGGAAGGTTGTTAGATTTAGTCAATTATGAGTGTCATTTCCATGAAGTCAAGTTGGATGACACCTTGTAAATAATTTGACTTAAATAAGATTTATTACACGGTACTTAATTCAAAGATGTAATAAAAAAGGAATCACAAGAGAAATGAACAAGAATCATGAATCAGATGGGTGCCGCTTGCACATGCTCTTTGAACATCTACATGCGTAACAGAAGACACTGCTGACATCACATGTGCGCTACATCACTGAATCTTTTCTCTCGTACTCGCAAATAAATTTGTGTGACTTATTGAAAAGAGCCATTCATTAAGAATAAATTGTTAGTGAGTGTGTGTTTTACCCAAGCAATATCACATACTAGCCTTACTGCATTTTCTCTTTATCTGCGATGAAGTGTTTTGGTAGACAAATATTCAGTTGACAGCGCATTGACGGCTTTATTCTTGTAGTCATGTTGTAGTATAAGCCAGGGACTTTCTGTCAAAATGTCAATCAAATTTGATTGAGGACCTTAAACCCCGCCCCCTTTCTCTGATTGGTGGATTTGAATGTTGTCTCCGCCCCTCCACCTGATTGGTGGCTGGGAAGGAGGTGTCCCGGCCCCACCCCCACCCACCTGTTTACCCCAGGAAACTGTCAAGAGCAGACTTGATGGATGTCTGCCCCCTCCTTCACTCCGCCCCCCCTCTCCCGAGGACAAGTCCAGGCATGTTAGGGAAGGACCCTGCTGTCCACCCCTATTGGTGGCCCCTTCCATTTCCTTACCCACTTCTACCGAGGACAGGCCCGAACAAGTTCCAGCCGGAGCGATCTGCCTTATAGCCGTTCGTGCATCTACTGTTTTGGGTAAGAATTCCTGTATCTATCTATTACTTTAAATATCTATCCTTTGCTTTATCACTTGTAAACCATTTCTATTATTTTATCTAAGTCAAGCAGCGAAAGATCCCAGACAGTCTCTGCACTGACAAGATATCCTGCTTTTAGCAGCCCATGCTCTCTACACAGTTGACACATGAGAGCTGAGCAGACAGCCTCTGCGTGTGCCCACCGAGATGACCAGATCTGAAGCTCTAAGCATACACGCAGGCAAGTGCGTGTAGTTCAAAATACAAGCTGGCAGGCTCTCTGTCTACACAGAGACTCTCGGAGCTGACAACCTCTGCGCGCCCCCGCTAGATCCAGCCAGTGTCAGCCACAGGCCGGGAAACTGACAGTCCCCTGCTGCGTTCTGCGCGCACGCATTTGTCAACAGATGTCTGTAAGTTCCCCCCACCCTACCCTCGGAATGGGAGTGCGCACTAAGTTCACTCGTGCGCAGCACCTCGGTCCAGGAGAACAAGTTATGTGTGAAACTTTTAAAGTTAAGGGATTTTAAAAATCACACCCACACAGTTAAATAATAGGCAACAGGGACCTTTTAAATCACGTCTGAGAAGTCTAAAAAAAAAGATATCCACGGATGTATAATTTGTAATTATAATAATTAATATAATTATAATTTGTATATCTAAAACAATCCCATTTCTATGAAGCACCTTACATTTTAAATAATCAGCTGTCCCTTAGGAAACACATTGCGAATAGTTTTCTAAACGTTAGAAGTGTACTCTGATAATCCCAAAGTGAACGGAGCGCATTTCTTGTCGGTCCATGAGACGCATGGAGTATGTTTCACTTATCTAGTGTAAAGGACAGCCGGGTCCCATGCCCGGCAGGGACGCCTCTGCTACATCTGTTCCAGGGGAGCAGCCATGGACTGTTCAATACCTCCCCCGGGACGCTTGGTGGCAGCCTCCCTGGCAGCCAATGATTCCCCAACCCGGCGCATGGCTCCATGGGAGATGGAGTCCTCCACAGCCTGGTTGGGGGCTCGGATGGCCGCCAGGGGGAGCTGCGTGGAGTCAGCAGCCTGGCTGGTCATACCTTCAGCCCCACCCGGAAGGGCAATTAGGACCAGGTGGCCAAGCACCTGGACCGTTTCCGGGTGGGGTATAAAAAGGGCCAGCCACCACCACTCAGGAAGCCAGAATCGGGAGGAAGAGGACGAGGTTGCCTGGGAGGAGTGGTGGTGGTGCTGCGGTGGAGAGAAGTGTGGTTTGTCTGTTATTTAAGTGCTTGTGGGACTGTGTTGGGCCTATGGGACACGGGGAAAGCGTGCCCCACGGCTGAAGAAAAATAAAAAAGTGTTTGTGTTACACGTGCCTCTGCCTCATTCTGTGCCGGGTTGGGCGCTATATAGCGCACCATATTACACTAGGTAAAACACGATATAACTAGTTCAACATAAGACTTGTAAAAAATCACACACAGTTAAATAATAGGCATCAGCACCCTTTTAAAGAACGTTTGAGACGTATAAAAAAAATCTAACCTTGGCTTTATAATTTGTATAAAAATCGATCTAAAACCTTTTTTTCATACCCTTTTAAATATAGTTCGATATAAGCCTTGTAAAAATCACACAGACGTATGCAACAGTTCTTTTAAATTACGTATAAAAAGCTATCCTCGGGTGTATAATTTATACCTAAGGAAACATATTGTGGAAGCAAGCGTTTAATTGTCTAAACGTTAGATTGCCTTCAACATGCAGTAATTCTGGGGATAGAGAAAGGCGCTTTAAAACAATCTTTGGCAAGCCACGCTTTCCAAAGCACATCGCCACCAGCTCCGGCAGCCTGAAGCTAAGGGGAGATGGGGGGTGCGATTCACAGCTCAGAGGCAACAGGTGGGGCCTATAATTGATTATTATAAGCGTTAAAAGTCAGGATGATTTTTAGACGTATCAAGCGTATTGTTGAATAATGGGGTAAATTAATAGTATAAGATGTACCTGTATGTATGACATTATATCTTAATACACAGGGAACCTGAGACCTGGCTGTCTGTTTTTATTTACCTCTTTAGACTTTAAAAAGTTTGTATGTATACATTTTTCTGTGGTACCTGTTTCTTTATCCGCTTTTTTCACAAAGGTCAGGTATCTTTGTAAGACGGTCATATAAAGTTTTACTTTTGCATCGGAGCTCAAGTCACCACGTTCAAGTATGAATTTCATTTGTTTATTCAGTTCAATTTCCATAGCGTTTTAAAGGTCGCGAGCCTTTTGTTTTCGAGGTACTAGGCACATCTTGCGCGTGTATTCATATTTATCCTTTCGAACCTGTTAAACTAGTAATGAAAGGAATGACCACGCTTATGATGATTTTTAATTTTTTTGCTTAACTCATTTCTATAACATAGGATTCTTTTGACAAAGGAAAACTCTGTAAATACACTTGTGCATTTAAACGGAGATTTATAAGAAAGCTGGTTTCTACCTTAGCCTGGTTACACACCTTATCCCAGTTTTGTACGTGCATTTAAAAGCACGCACTGCTAAACTAGCACAAAATTTTGATATTTTCTGTCTACTCAAAAACTAAAATTATTTTTATTAACACAGGTGATAATTAGAAAACATTTTACTATTTTTAGTTAAAAAGTTAAAAACAGAAAAGCCCAATTATGATTTTTGTTTTGTCATGGGAGGGTCCTAGGGTGTCACTTTTCCCCTTTATACTCTTTCTTATGTAGACCTTAACACATATTCTTACCAAAATAGTTCATCACTTCCCAATTCCTGTAACTTCAGGTAATTAGACAGAGCTCCATAACAGGCAAGTTCTTTTATTCTTTTTTGATCAGCTTTTATACTGATTATATAAAGCTAATCTAGATATGATGTGGTCATCCTGTCTCCAAGACAACTTTACCTTTATTACATTTAAATTTCTTGTCTCTGAAAATTCATTCATAGCTCATACGCTTCTGCTCTTAGAGCCAGGAGGCTATAGTGCAGTGTGCTTGTTTAACTAGAGGCAAGGGTTGTAAGAAGCGCTCTTCTGCACATCCGAAGTTCACTGAACTAAAATCATGTTTTTAAAATTAGCAGCTTTAGCTCATGCTAGTGACCTCATAAATGGGAGCCAACAGCTCAGCACGCTTGTATAGCTCACAAAATAGCAGAACTAATTACTCTTTCTGCTTAAACTAATTATCAAATATTCATCCATCCATCCATTTTCCAACCCGCTGAATCCGAACACAGGGTCACGGGGGTCTGCTGGAGCCAATCCCAGCCAACACAGGGCACAAGGCAGGAAACAATCCTGGGCAGGGTGCCAACCCACCGCAGGACACACACAAACACCAAGCACACACTAGGGCCAATTTAGAATCGCCAATCCACCTAACCTGCATGTCTTTGGACTGTGGGAGGAAACCCACGCAGACACGGGGAGAACATGCAAACTCCACGCAGGGAGGACCCGGGAAGCGAACCCAGGTCCCCAGATCACCCAACTGCGAGGCAGCAGCGCTACCCACTGCGCCACCATGCCGCCCATCAAATATTCAGGTAATTCTTAATTAAACACTAAAGCATTAGTGAACAAAATACATTTTCAGTAGCCAAGTTAAATGACCAATTGCTTTAACATGAAAATAAAGCATCTAAAAGCATCTTTGTAAAGGTCCAATTTTAAAACATTATAAGAAAAATCCTTGTCTCCAAAAGAGTTCTGCCCATTTTTCCAACAGGTTTCTTGACTGATCTTTGGAATCATCAGTGCCTTTCTGATCACATCCACCCCAAACATAGCATATAACTTAATTTCTGTACTGTACTCATTTTACATGATAATAGCCAGTATAAAGTCCCTAAAGGAACTGGGTAGGAACTGGAGACATCTGATATCATCTATCATATATCTTTTTTTGCAAGCCCAAGTAATTCAGATTCTGCTCACAACACAAATGTACGGTTATTTTTTCTCAAATGGCCAAATCTTTGTCATGCTAATCATGAAAAAAAAAATAAAAATAAAAATCAGATTTTATTCTCATTACAGTTTATTTGCATATTTTATTTTACATACTTAACTTTTATCGACATTTACCTTATCTCTATATTTATTTTTCTAGTATCAGAATGTACAGTAGTTTAAGTTAATTTGTTTTGGGTTCAATAGATGCATTTTTCATATTTTAGATTCTTGTTTTCTTTTTGTCACATCTTCGCGCCCCCCTAGGTGGGACCTGCCCCACAGTTTGAGAACCACTGTTGTAGGGGGTTATTTGTAAAACACTCTGTGGCACTTCAAGCTAAATTAGATTCCCTCGGTTATTCAGCTGTCCATCGGTGTTCCATTTTTGTTATAAATTGTATTTAGTCTCTCTTTATTTACTAAACATTTTATACGATGATTAGAAAACAGTTATCTTGTTCAGGCTTTAATTTAAATCAGCATTTTCATCAACAGCTTATAACCACTTTGGTACTCAGGGTGCTTTGTATAATACAAAGTTTTAGAAATTCTGTTAATGCTTGTTAATAACCTGAAAAATAAGAATGGTTATAGTATGTTATATGAGCCTATACACTACAGCGCTGACGATTAGGCTTATTTTGGACACTTTAGGCAAATCAGGAAGGAAAATGTTTTAGTGAATAGTTACATAATATCTATTTTATGTGTTAACACAAGGATTAAAATTTTACTAAAACTGTGAGGTTTATTCTTTCTTTTAGGTAGTCCAGGTTACATAGGACAGTTATCCTTGAAAACTGCTTTTCCCCTCTGTTTGTGAAAAAGCACCCTTTGCTTTAGTAGCATTCAGGGTGAAGGGGAAGAGTCAACAAGTGTCTGCAATCTTCTTGAATACGAGTCAAAGGACCAGGGTTTGTGCAATGATCACAGTCAAGGGCAGAGTTAAGCTAGACATTATTATTAATCCAAAATGAAACATTGACTCGCCCATATCACAAATATAAGACAGTAAAAAACTAAATTTACAAATACTAAGTTGCAGAGGAGATTAAAAAAATAATTAAGACCGGATCAACAAGGGATCACCCCAAGCTCACAGCACACTACAACTGAAACTACGTGTTTTGCAGTATATTATTAGCTAAACGGTCATCTGTTTACACCGTTCCTCGGGGTTGCAAAGAGTTGGGGAAAACATTATTTAACATCTGAGAGTATGAAGCTAATTAACATTAGCCTGCTATATTGTTAGGACCTTATCCGGTACTAAAAGTTGGGCTTGTGTTCCTCCAGATTCAGGAAGAACATGAAAAAGTGGAGTTATAAAGGAGTTATTACAATTTGAAAAACTGTCATAAGATATAAAAAAACATTGATATGGGGACAAAACCAGCATGAAAAGAAACCTTTTTGAAATAATAAGCTTTTTTCACGTGTGCAGTCTGAAATTGTCTGAAGATGTCTTAAAGAGTTAATTTTTAAATAAAACATAATAAAAATACTAAATATTAAAACTGAATAAAGCACAGAAGTAGCCTTTAATGATATCCAGTAGTGTTAAGTATTATCAAGCACTGGGTTCTGTTTATAAAATTTATTTAATCTAGTTATAAGCAAAATGATTGGCTGCATTTTGCTTTGAAATTAGCAATAGTTTGATACAGCTTTAAGAATTAGAATGCAAGATGAACCTATACACTTAATAATAAATGTTGCTGTTTCAATAGGGATATTTTGGATCTCTGTTTTATTTTAACCTTTTGACCAGAAACCCTAGACAGGGACATATACTACATATATTGAAAATGAACAGTGCCGACATGCTAACTAAATAGATATAATCTAAGATATTTTAGAATATTGACCTCTGTGCTAACCCCATGATTCTGACAAATGTCACGGATGAGAGGGGACACTGCCCGGCCGGGATGCCTGGATAGTCCCCGAGTTGGACAATACTTCTCCTTGGCCACGGGAGGGCAGCCGCCCGGGCCTAATTGGGGGCCACAGGAATGGAGCCAGGATACTCACCACTGTGAGAAGACGTGGCCACCGCCAGGGGGCGCCCGGACAGTTAGGGAGTCCTGGATGGCAGCACTTCCGCCACACCAGGAAGTGCTGCCGGAAGTAATCCCAAGGGCACCCGGTGTACTTCCAGGTGCTCTCCTGACACTTCCGCCACACCAGGAAGGGACGTCATGGGGAGCACCTGGGGCTCATCCGGGTCATAATAAAAGGGGCCGCCTCCCTCCACTAAGGGAGCCAGAGTTGGGAGGAAGAAGACAAAGCTTGTGAGGAGGGCGAGAGGAGGTTGAAGGTGAAGAGAAGAAGAAGGAGAAGAAGAGAAAGAGAAAGAAGAAGAGAGAAAGAGAGAGAAGGTTGAAGGTGAGAAGAGAAGGAAAGAGAAAGAAAAGAAGAAAGAGTTGGTGAAGGAAGGCATTGTGGTGCTGTAGGAAAATAAAAGAAGTGTGTTTTGGACATTCTGGTGTCTGTCTGTCTGTGTCTGGGGGTATGCTTTCCACACAAACTAAAGGGTCTCCACTTAATTGTCAAACTTTCTGCGGGGGCTGTGGATCTTCTAATGGAGAGTGTAAAAGATTCTATAATCTTTACTTTGTAAAGGTCAATATGACGAAGATTTATTGCCTGTGTCCACAGTGTTAACCAATCATAGGACATGATGTTCAAAATTTACGTAGGGTTTTTCCGAAGAGATGGGACAAGTGTGGCATGTGTTCTCTATTCTCTTTTCTGTATTAACTATTCACAATGACCAGACTCCCGAAACCTTAGGCCGTTTTTTTATGTAGAAGTACATTTCACAGACCTGAATAAGAGACATCCATCAAATTGCTCTTGACACAAAGGAGGACCAATCAGGCGGGTGGGGTGGGAATCTCTTTTCAAAGAGTCTTTGCCTCCAAGGACCACCGCGTTCTCAGAGTTATAATATGCTTTTTCCAAGACCTGCTCCATCCTCGACGGTGAAAGAAATTAGGGTTAGGGTTTAAAAATCAAATGGTACTTTATTGGTCATTTTCAAAAACAATATAAAAATTCAGAGAGGTTTTACTAACCACTTCAGAACATAATATTACAACTCAACAGCCTGTTTAAAAGCCGACAAAAGCATATGATATCACCGATACATTCAGTTCAGACACTTCATCTGATTTTTCTAGGTCTTATACTCCGTAAAACCTAAAAGTGCATCAGATCTATTCGGTCCAGAAAAATGGCTTTTAGAGAAAGCCTCGGCTATTTCAAGTATTTTTGAGTAAGAGTCATCGTCCATGTTATGAAAGTCTTGTACAAGAGCCTCCTTAATAGAATGTTCATTTTTTCCGATCGTCGACAGCATTTTGTACAAAGGCGTGAATCTGGTGAAATGGCAGAAAGATGTTGAAACAGCCCAGAGTCTTGATGAATGCTTTGATGCTGGGTGCCGCCAGTCTGCAAAACCGAGCGGAGAACTTGTGTACGCCAGGGTATGAGGTACCGTGGAAAAGTGCGTGGCTTTACGCCAAGTGTAGGTTTTATACATCGCAATTTGAACGTGGAAACGTTCTTACGCAACATTTCTGTGCATACGCACCGTTTATACATGAGGCCCCAAGTGTGATTTTGAATTGGAGCAGCCAGTTCTGCTGGAAAAGATAGAGCAGATCACCGAGTTAAAGCGGTTGCTGGGGCATATAAAAAGACAGAGTGAAAGTAGGTGAAAGATAATTGTTAGGGTGGGGCTATCAAAGACAACATTTGGAGCAAATTCGATTGCCTGATCAACCCCCGGTGACCCACCTCAACCCACTTAACAAACCCTCCATGACCCATCACTGTTAAATACAACAGTAACTCCTAACCCAACAGCAGCAGCCCACGACCCACCAATAGTTAAACACTCTAGTAAGTTTAATTTAGCTTACACTGAATTGTTATTATTTTGTTACTTGACTTACGAGGACTGAGAGTTTCATTACTCCTCTTCCCAAGCTTACTGCAAAATTCGATCACACACCTCTTCCATAATCTTATAGGAATGTCTTCTTCATCCAGAATGACTACACGTATGAGCTGCATCCACTCGCTGTGACAGAACGCTGAATAATATGGCGGTCCAGCTGCAGGTTCACACAAATTGATGTATGCCGTTCACAAACACCTGCACAGGATTCCCACGTCTGCCTCCCTGACAGAGAAATTGGGACACTCTCATTACTTTTCAGTCATCCCTCGCATTTTCATCAGCTGTTCCACCACCAAAGCTGTAGTCTGAATGATAGTTCATCTGCTTTTCACATTTATTTAATTAGCAGGCTCGTTTATCCTTAGAGACTTCTTGTACAAGTCAACACAATTGAGTAAATGTCAGTCTTGAGGACTGTTTACAGGTCACGGTTACAAGACTGATTGTCACAAGTGAACAACCTAATAGATGTTAGTTACGGTTCTCTAACGACATAATGCAAGGAGTCTGACACAGGATTTAGACAACTCAGTCCATGAAGTTTATTCATCAAGGTAATCACTCACTTGTCCCAATATCACATCCACATTTTTCCCCGATTCACATGACCCTTTTCGTGAATAAATGTTTATTTGTTTCTGTCTTAAAGGCACTTCCTGTTAATTTTAACTGGTGTCCTTCAACACAAGATTTAGTGATTATTTCGTGTTGTCAAAGAAGAGACAACTGAGCCACAAACAGATTTGGAGCAGCCACCAGTATATTGCTTCCTGGCTGAAAAAAAGTTAAGTGTTGTGTACAATTGAGTACAGATTTGAGTCCAGAACAGAACTATCGTGATGAGGCAACGATGGCGGTTTCAAAGGAGAGGACAGGAAGTGACGTCATCAGGGCAAGAACTGGAAGTTATATCATCATGACCTAAACCGGAAGTGATGTCATCAGGCCCAAAAACGGATGTCACGTCATCAGGGCCAGAACCGGAAGTGATGTCCTCAAAACCAGGTGGAATTTCCCGTAATCGGTCTACAGTGGAAAGAGAGAAAGGGTCGATACACTCTCCCACCCTCTAGTCTGGCATGGGATTACCCTCATACCCATGTGCAAGTGTGTGACAGTGTCCACAACATTTTTGGATGGATTCCATTACGATAGGCTAGCCATGTAATTAATTTGTTTTATGCTGAAATTAAAAGTGGGAAAGATTCTTATTGGGTCCCTGGTCCCATAAGCAGAATTTTTTTGGACATATTTCCCTTTAATTTTATAGTCTCGTCAGCATATTAAAGAGCAGATATAGACGATGAGTAACACTGTATTTATTTGCAGGTAATTTATGTGTTCCGAAATCCTAAAGATACCATGGTATCCTTTTTCCACTTTTCCAATATGATGAATAACCTGGAAACAATGCCATCGATTACTGAACTAATTGAGAGATACTTGAATGGAAAGGGTGAGTGATGGAAGGCTTTTGTTTGCTTTTCTTTCTTTTTTATTGGTTTTGACATGCATGGAACAAATAACGCATAAAAATAGTGTGTGAAACATAATAATAATAATATAGTGGGATCAAGTACAGTGGCCATATGTTCCTAAAAAGGAAGTACTAGGGCTGTTGTGTACTGCTGATGTTTGTTTTTTTTTGCTTGCTTGTTTTCTGGGTTTGAGGAGCATGAAGGACATCACGTCAGGTGTTAAAATGTAGGGTTCTGTTAGTCTTGCAGAGTTAGACATATAATACATACATCTGGAGACAACTATGACTGAACATGGCTTAAAAATGTGAGGGAACAATTAGATGGTTCATGAGGTGTCCAAAGTATCAGGTGGAGGTCAGAATAGAGTGGTGAATTAAAAATAAATAAATAACTGTGTGTATGTCGCTGTATCCATCCAGTTGCTTTGTCTCTGTTTTTCCAAAAGATGGTACATCACAAACATTAACCCTGCTTTTACGATTTCCATACCAAAGGGCCTATAACAGAAGCGTATGCATTGCATGGTGCACTGCAAATGTTAGCACTGATGACTACATTGACTACATAGATTTCAACCCATCTCAGGTGGGTTACACAGCTAGTGATAAATAAATTGTCTATAGTTAAAAAGTCTCCACAAATGACTCCTGTTAAACACAGTAAATCCTCAACATTCGTGCCTTTAACTTTCGCAACTTGGTTTGTAACCCCTTTTTTCTTTTGCATATTTCTCATGTTCATGGGGCTCACGGCTATGTACGCTAAGAAAAAAATGAGAGCCGTAATGCATTAAGTTTGAGGAGCACCTAGCAGTCCTCTTGATGTTTCACTAGTCTTGTTCACCCTACTCTTATACTGTAAAGATCTCCCCTATGCATTTGTTGCATATTTTCATTGTTTAGTCAAATTTGTGTTGCAATTATACACCCAAAACATACTTCAAGTCCATTGGGCATTAAGCCGTCAGTGAGAAAGCAAAGGTGTTAGGTAAACTTCAAGCCAGAATGTCGGCTGCGAGTTTGACATTAATGAATAGACTAGCAGGCTAGAGACTTCGGGGCTGCCAGCTCCATTATCGATCGCAGCCTCAGGGTTAAACATGAACTCACCTCAGCTATACTCACATACGGCAAGATCTTTAAGGATCTCAATTAGCGCGTGAAGCAGACGTCGCTGATGGATTATGCAAGACAGGTGCGTCCTTCATGATCTCCAACAATAGTCATGAAGGAGAGGGTATTGGAGATGATGTGGACACCTCGCCAGTCTTGGTCTCTTCCAACAGAAACAACTTTTTTTTTTTTTTTTTAAATGCTAGCTTAAAAGCTCACTATTGAGAAAGAAGGTTTTTCGCATGTTACTGATTGAATTTTGTGAACTGCATTTTATTCCATGGTATCTATGTTATGAGAGGTGCATATTATCAAAAACAATGTTATGTTATAAAGAATTGTATAAAGAAAAGTGCATTTTGAACTATTTCTAGCAAAAGATTGCAGTCTTTGGTTTTTGGAACCTAACCCCCTATTTCCCATAGGTTCAATGTATTAACATTCACGTTTTCGACTTTCACATCATTTCTTCAGAACCATGAAAGTGGAGAACTGACTGTAAATGTTCATTATTTTCAGTTATCTACAATAAAATTCAGTCAGTCAGTCATTATCCAACCCACTATATATCCTAACACAGGGTCACAAGGGAGCCAATCCCATCCAACACAGGGTGCAAGGCAGGAAACAAACCCCGGGCAGTGCGCCAGCCCACCGCAGACAATACAATTCAAGATATCTCAAATAAATTTCCCCATATCTCAAAATACTGTAGCTTGCTATCCATTTTCTGATAAAGGAAATTCATTTCAACGTATCTCAAAATAACTTCCTCCTCATTTTGCGATATCTCACATGCATTTCAAGATATCTCGAAATAGACAGGAACTCCCATTGAAACAATAGGAAATTATATAGGAAGTGATTTCAAGATCTCTCAGATTCTGGTATCTTAAAATGCATGCAAAGTCCAATTGAGATATTTCAAATGTGATGAGAAATGATGAGAAATCTGAAAGTGTATTTGGGATATCTTGATATGCATGGAAAATATCTCAAAATGTATTATAGATATCTTAAAATATAAGCAAACATATTTTGAGAAATCTGGAAACAAGATTCAGATTTCGCAAAAGGTAGGCTGCATTTAAGATATCAGAAATTTATTCTGAGATGCCTCTAAATGTTAATTATTGTATATAATTTTCTGGTATGATTAGCTGGTATAACTATAGACTGTTTATAATGTTTGGAATGTGCCAACATTGTGTTTATTTCTATTAATTATTCTTTTCAAAAATACATTTCCACAACTTTGTGTTGTTTTTTTCTTGTGGAAAATTCCAGATTTTTTTACAGTTGCTATGCATTGTTGCCAACCATGAGATTCACATCAACGTGGCATCTGGCAACACTGCCAGTATAAATCATGGTGGTGAACTTGTCTCAGTGCTCAGGTTTTGGGTGTAAGGAGAAAGAAAAACAAGTGAGAAAGTCCAGAAACTTAAAATCAGTCAGGTTTATTTTGGAGAAAATCACGGTAGAAGGATGAGATGGTGTTTAGTCGTATCATATGCATAAAGGAGGATGGCCTGTTTGGAAAAGTATGGTAGCTGTTGGTAGAAGAAAGAAAAACTGGCGGAAAGAAGAAGCCTACTTGGTGGCAAAGAAATTGAAGGTGATGTGTGTGAGGGCAGAGGATGCTGCAGAGATGGATGAAGGTGTTTAATGGAATCCCACTATGTCACTGGGCAGCCAGTGATTAAAGTTACCCCCAGGTCTTATTTCATGTGTTTTTAATTGACTGCTTTCTGAAGCTCAATTTTGGTTGACACAACAGTAAGAGTTCTGAACTGAATTGACAAGATTATGTTTGGACATCTAAGGCTTGTTCATCATTAGATAAGAACCATAAAAGAAATTGTGACGTAAAGGAATCTTACTGTAGAGAGTCAAATTGAAAATAATAAATAACATGATACGTGATGATGTGCATACTGCTTTGAATATTTTTACACTAGGAGTCAGAGAAGAAATTATTTTTGGTTTCATATGTTAGGAACCACAAGTGAGAGTAAGAGGGAAAATCTTTGGATGTGTATGTTCAAGATTGTTTTTATATAAAAAAGACACATAAATTAAAAATTAATTGGAAAAATTATTAGAATATGGAAACTACGAGGGACATTCAAAAAGTTTCAGCACTTTTATATTTTCATTGGAAAAGGTGAAGGCAGGATGAGTAGTAATTGGGCATTAAAAAGTTGGTACGACGCTGGGAAAATTGCATAGAAAATGAAGATAACTTTATAGAAAAGTGACGTGATTTGTTTTTGAAATTCTTATTAAACAGAGTTAAAAAAAATGTGGAAACTTTTTGAACGTCAATTTATAGAAAATGACTGAACAAAGTAACTTATTGTTTCCAAAAACTGGGAAAAAGATCTCAAATATCTTAAACGTGAAAAGTTCATGCAACACGGTGGTGCAGTGGTAGCATTGCTGCCTCGCAGATAGGAGACCTGGGTTCGCTTCCCAGGTTCTCCCTGCATGGAGTTTGTATGTTCTCTCTTTCTTCCCACAGTCCAAAGACATGCAGGTTAGGTGGATTGGTAATCCTAAATTGTGCTTGGTGTGTGCGCACTGTGGTGGGCTGGTGCCCTGCCTGGGGTCTTCATTTCCTGCCTTCCACCCTGTGTTGGCTGGGATTGGCTCCAGCAGACCCCCATGACCCTGTAGTTAGGATATATTGTGGGTTGGCTAATGGATGGTTGAAATGTTCACTTTTCACTAAGCGGGGTAGAAACACTTTTAAATGTTTTTTTAATATCTGAAAATTTGAAAAGTTAAATTATTAAGCTAATCAAAAACATAAATTTATATATGTCACTTATTAATGTCAATTTTATGTACATGTCAAACAATGAAAAAGTGGAAGAAATTAAGGCATCTCAAAAGGCAATAAGACTGGCTATCCTACCCTCTACACCAAATTATTGCCCCCCTTCACTGCAATATTACTAATCCTTTGTTTCTTGCTCTGTTAGTTCTTGGAGGCTCCTGGTTTGATCATGTCAAAGGCTGGTATGATCACAAGGACCAAGTGAACATCCTGTTTTTATCATATGAAGAAATCAGCAAGGTACTGTAATTCATCTGATTTTCATTTCTTAAAAATAACGAATGCTTTGATTGAAAGGGTAAGCTTAACGGTATGTTTAATGTCTGCCCTGGCTTACATTGTGACAGTCAATCACTCTATTCTCCGTTAAAACTTGTGACAAAGTGGGGTGTTATGGCGTAGACCTCATGCCCAGTGTGTCAAGAAGAGTAATTTATTGCCCAAAACTAATTATACAAGGGAGGGTTAAAAAGAAAGGATCGGAACATGTCAACCTTCAGTTTTGTAGTGGTAGGGGTGAGATTACCTGTTCTCTTCTTTATACTCCTTATTGCGTAGACTTGAACAAAATGCCCCAAGACATCAAAAATAATACCTGAAAGTTAGTAAAAACAATAAAACATAACGTTCACATAACTTAGAGGCAATACGTAACACTATCACCAAGCAGGTTATTTGCAGGCAGAAAGTATATTTAAGATATTCCTTGTAATTTGGATTAGCAGTAACTAATATTCTATTTCCTTTTAAAATTACTTTAGCCACATTTAGGACTTTTCACTTCACTTTGGAACCATAAATTTGTGTTGGTTTTGTCGATTGGTTTCAAGGTACTGTAAAATTCATAAGAAAATGTAGTCAAGCATTGGTAATGTTACAAGAGGGTATTACTGCTTGAAATGATTAATTTCTCTTTTACTATTAACAAGCCTCATTTTCATCAGCAATTCCTGCAGGCCCTAATGTTAAACTCCCTTAGTTTCTCCTAAATTAGTCACGTTTAAATGCTATTTGGTTATTAGAGAAAACAATTGCATTAGCACAGTTAATGTATATTATTTTGTTCAATAAAGCCAGAAGACGATTTTTCCTTGGGTTGCAAGATGCTAACATCCCTAAAGTTAAAACTGCTAAAGCGAAACAACTCTCTGAAGAAACATCTTCGTCTATTGTGGCCAGATTCCAGTGTCACAGTGAAAAGACGACTCTGGGACTATAACCTTAGATGCTCTGTTTCAGAATTTCAAAACAAGTAGCAAAAAAAGAAAGAAAAAGAAAATATTCAAAGGCCAAAACTTTGGAATCACCCAGAGATCTCTGTTCAATATCTACTGGCTGTCTGCCAGCACAGATAATAAAAGTGAAAAAAAGAGATTATTTCTTATATAGGAAATGCATACGTGGCATGGCCGGGTGTGTTTGTTTGGTAATTTTAAACTGTGTTTCATGCATTAAAATCACAGATTGGCTCTAACACTTTACAGCCTGATAACATTTTGTTTTTTGTCATGCTTTCCCACCTTTAGGATCTCCGCAGTGCAGTTCTAAAAATAAGTAAATTCGTTGGCAAGCAGCTGGAAGATGCCACCATTGACAAAATTGTAGAAAGGTCCACTTTTAAAAACATGATGAATGATCCAAAAGTAAATTTTGAGTTCTTGTTTGATCATGATGCCGACAAGAAAAAAGGACATTTTATGCGGAAAGGTAACTGATGCTCAGCTTCACTGAATTTTAATGTGGTTTAAAGCAGTGGTTCTCAATCTGTGGGACGGACCCCCCCAGGGGTGTGTGAAGTAACAAAAAGGGGGGCGCGAAGATGTGAAAAAAAGAAAACAAGAATCAAAAATATGAAAAATACTATTGAAACCAAAGCAAATTAACTTAAACTACATTCTGATTCTAGAAAAATAAATATAGAGTTAGATAAATGTCAATAAAAGTTAAGTAGGTATAATAAAATATTCATCTATGATATATCATTAATTAAGAAAGAACAAATTGGTATTAGTGGGCTCCTTTCAAAAAATATGTTAGGGGGGGTGTGATTAAAACTGTTATGAAAACTCGGGTCGCAAATACTTAAAGGTTGAGAAACGCTGGTTTAAAGTTCTTTTAAAGTGTATTAATTTAATATATTATAGTTCTGATTTTTACTTCTCTCTATCACTCATTTTCTTTTCTACCAGGAACACTCAAAAAGTTTCCGCACTTCTTTTCAACTCTATTTATTAAGAATTTCAAACAATAGTCAACTTCATTTGCGATGCAATTTTCCCAGCATGGAACCAACATTTTAATGCCATCAGCAAAATATATTTTGCCTTCATAGTTTCCAAAGAATATATAAAAGTGTGGAAACTTTTTGAACGTCCCACGTATGTACGTGTATATATATATTGTTGTCGACTGAGGAAAATCACAGTCCACAAAACTAAATGTTAGGGCACCCTAACCCTAAACCTAACCCTTTTAATATATATAGTGTTCCCAAAATTAACAGGCACTCGATGGTATAAGAGGGTTCAAGAAAGTAAAGAGCAGCAAAACAAAATAAACTCAGGGTGGTTTAACGCTCTGTCGAGCGGTCAGAATCTGGATGGGAGCTTCGTTCGCCAGTCGGCTCTCTCCAGAATGAGATGCAAGGAGTATCTCAGATTTATAGCGGAAGGAATGGAAGGGATGGAGTCAGTTTCTCTCTGTGGGCGATTTCTCAGGGCTGTGGGAGAAAAAGGAGATGAATTTGTCAGTGACAGCACCCCCTTGTGTCCTGGAGTGGTAGTGCAGAAGGTGACCCTCAGATGTGCATGCATGACAATATAAAAAACATACATAAAGACATACTGTATATAGATATATTCATTGTGGACCATATAGGGCACTTGTGAGTCATTTACAAACCTAAATAAGGCGCAAGAAGGCCAAAGTACAAAAAAACGAAAAGCTGACTTATGAAGGCATTAAGTTAAAAGAAAAAAGAATGAGATAGCAATAAACCCAAGTGTCCTTCTGTTCTTGTCCATATACAAGGTGGGGTCTGCCTTTTTATTACTAGTGATGATCGAAACAGGCAAGTTTCAATTTGCATGCAGTTTCCCGAAACTGCCACTAAATCTGTTATGGAGATGACAAATGAACAAAATCCACAAGAGTTTGTTTGGAGGTTTTAATAGTTTTTTGAGGTGTAATAAGATCTACTTCTCCCTAAAGCCTCATTCACTCTGCTATGTTTACATCCTTCCTGCAGCCGTTTAAAACTTTAAATCATAGCACAGCAATAAAATCACATCTATATAGTGCAATTCATTCACATCACTATCATGTACAATACAAGGGCTTCTCCGCTAGAAAACAAACTACACGACGAGTCGCCACGAGAGACCCCCACCCGTTCTGTTACCTAGCAGCGTTTGTCCAAGTTGAGGAAAATGTACACTTCTGTTGGATGTTTTTTCCACTCGAGTGAAGCAATCTTTATTTAAATACTAAATTACTGACAGACACATTCATAATTAATGCCTAAAACGCTTCCAGAGAGGAACCATATGCTTTCCTTCTTGCTCTAAGCCAGGGGTGTCGAACTCCAGTCCTGGAGGGCCGCAAAATAAAAAGCTGCAGCCACTGCGGCCCTCCAGGACCGGAGTTTGACATCCGTGCTCTGAGAAAAACACTATCTGTTAATTTTTTTATTTTATTTTTTGAAAATTGAGAATTGTATGGCCTGTCACTGTTACATGATACATCAGTGTTTAGTATCTGATGAAAGTATTGCCACAAAAATAGATTTTGAATAACATTCACTTTCTTTCTTTCTTTCTCTCTTTCTTTCTTTCTTTCTTTCTTTAGGCACAGTTGGAGACTGGAAAAATACCCTGACCGTGGCACAAAACGAATACTTTGATAAAGTATTCCAAGCAAAAATGAAGGGAGTACCTTTGAAGATGATTTGGAATCTTGATGAATGAGAAATTCTACTGCAGGGATCAAATTCCATTTTTTATAGCACTTACATTTTGATGGTAGCACTTGCAATTTGAGGAGGTCAGTTTCGGTGTCGGTTGATTTAGAGTGTGCTTGGGTGCTTTATTCCTTTGTTAGTACAGTATGAATACACACTTTTTGATTAAAAACAGAGCAGGTCTGGGGCCAGAGATGCTCCGGTGCAAATAAAAATGCCCTGAAGAACTGATGGTATCTCTGGTAAAGATAAGCTAAAATTCTATTACAAAATGCCTTCATTGTTCATTAGCCTGTTCTTATACTCCAATTATTAAAGAACTCTAAACTTTCACTGAGGTATAACTACTTAAAAAATTCATAACAAACTCGCACATATCACTTTTATTGATACCCCAGGAAATTTTAAATAAGATATATTTTGATTAGTTTTCAACCTTTAGGAACTCTTAAGTGGTGATTCACGATTTTCTGTTTCACTCAGTTATAAATACACATTAACCCACAAGCCAAACCCCTTTAGTTATCCATCAGCAAGCGTCAAACCATAGAATCCACAAATTGAATGGTACAAATGATGGACGATCTTTATAAATCAGACAAAGGCTATGACAAAAAGCTTCAGGCCAGATAATCTCCATTTCCACGATTACTTCAATGTCTCAGACATTTTAAACACGTAGAACTGTGATGAACCTTCCTGGAAGGGGATGCAAGCCTGCGTTGCCTCAATGCACAGTCCAAGAACCAAACCTTTCACCAAGGAGTCACATTTGAGAAATTGTAATGGTTGAAAGAAGTCTCCAAATCTACAATTACACACCAGCATCAATCAACTTTATCAGGGCTTGTCACAGGAATGCATTGACTGACCTCACACCACAGCCAGAGAAGCTTGAAGTTTGTTAAACGTTACTGGAACCGAGTTCTGTGATCAGGCTGAAACAAAAATAAAGTTTTCTTCCAACCAACACCAAAGCTGTGTCATACAGTTTTTGTTTCCCATAATTCTCATTTGTTCATGGTGATTTCGACAATGTAGTTTGAAATTTCAGTCCAAAAACAAGTGTTGTATTTTCTTTTTTTTATTATTAAATATTAATGAGAAGATGAACTTTTATCCATGGTGTGTCGCAGTCATGGAATTTGACCTTGCTATTATGACATGCATGCAGTTTCTGGAGATTACAATTAAATATCAGTAACACATTTAAAAAAAAAAAGTAAAAGTAAGACACAGAACAAGGAAATACAAGGAGTACAAAAATGCAAATGCATCATTATTATCATCATAAAGGCAAACACCGAGAACCTAATATACCACTGCAAAGTCAAAAATTCAAAAACCAGAAAATGAAATGGTCAGAAGACTGCTAGAAAACAAGAACACACAAGGCTAATGTCACTGCAAGGAAGCACTGGCAAATGGATCTCCAGCTTAAAGATGCTTAGTATCGGTTTTAACCTGACATTTTGTTGTACAGCGATGTTATTTGTAGACATGGATGCAGGATCCATACATGTTTTTAGTTAGGGTTTTTTCATGAAGGAGTCCTAGGGTGACCCAAGTCACACTTTCAGACTCTTTATTATGTAGACCAGTTCCACTTTTGGCCACCGTCAGGGTTCACTGCTACTGCAGCTAAATATTTCCCCACTTTTCTTATAAACATTATGTGATACCAGATGACAAGATTGAGCAGTAAAATAAACAGGAGAGGTTTTATTTATGCATTATAGATTAACATTCTCAAAGTTAAGGCTCCTAATGTACCTAAAGTAGAAACAAAGTAAGATGAATGAAACAAATCATACCAACCCAACCTGGAAGGAGAGCCACTCTTTTTGTTAGATGTCTGGACACTCAATGTACCTAGATGGCCAAGTGGCTCTTCATAGTAAGCTGATCAATTTCCTGAACGGGATATACTGACTTATCAAGCAACAGTAAATTTAAATGAAAATGACGTAGAGACTGTGGTGGGCTGGCGCCCTGCCCGGGGTTGTTTCCTGCTGTGGTGGATTGCCAGCTTCTTTTTTCCAGCCCTCACCCCCAGGTCGCCAGGAGGAGCTCTACCAACAGCATGGACGTGCCCCGAGTTCCAGCAGGGCCTCATGGACTCTGTAGTTTTTATGCACAGCCCTGCTGGATACCTTGGGGGCCACCAGGAGTCGCTGTAGGGGGGCTCGTGGACTCTTATGTGCCCTATAACCCGGGAGTACATCATGGTCACATGACAGGAAGAAAGGACGTGCTCCCGGGTTGAAGAAAAGGACTGTTTACCCTGGCCCGGAAGCAATAAGGACTTGTGGGTTTTGGACAGGAGCCACTTCCGGGTCAGGGGATATAAAAGGACTCTGGGAAAGCCCAGACATTGAGCTGAGCTGGGAGGTAGGGTGGCTAAGTGTCTGGGAGAAGGAGGAGAGAGTTTGTGAGTAGTTTATTGTCTATGAGTAGTGTGGAGTGGAGGGTGCTTGGTGCACTGTACTATAAAAAAATAAATAGTCGTTGTACTATTACCTGGTGTTTGGAGTGGTACCTGAGGGTTCAAGAGGTGGACAAAAGGCTCAACTGCTACACTGCCTTGTGCCCTGGATGTTCATCTCCCAAGGAACCCTGCGGGAAACTGAGGCACCATTGTCAGCCAGGGAGGCTGCCACCAAGTGTCCCGGGGAGATACTGAGGAGCCCATGGCTACTCCCCCGGAACATAAGTAGAAGGGGTGTCCCGGCAGGGCATGGGATCCGGTCGCCCACCACACGGGTTAGATAATGGATGGATGGATGAATGACTTAGAGATAATACAAGCCAAACTCTGTGCCTAAACTCTCACCGATCTTTCCATTAAAGTTAGAACGTGAACCAGAAATCAAAAGTCAGAAACAAGAGTCCTAATGTGCCTAAAACAGAATAATAGCAAGAAGAGTGCTGCAAATCATTCCAATACAAACTGGATGGACAGCAGCTCTTGTTGCTAAGTGCCTGGGCAATCCATGTACCTATGGTCTTTAAAATTAAGGTGCCAAAGAGGTTCTTTAGAATAATGCCATAGGAGAACCATTTTTGTTTTGAAAATAACCATCCACGTGAGAGTTCAAGAAAGACCCTTTGTCATTTTAGATCCAAAACAGGTACCACAAATACCCGTAGCTCATAACAGATTTGTGAAATTCCAATAGAGTGCTAATTTTGAAAGGGCACTTACTGCATACAATGACACAGGTTTAGTTCAGGTGGTCTTGATCTTAGTATCTTGCTAGGTGGCTTACTATAATTAAAGATTAGGAGCCTTTTCAAAACCCAAAGAACCAATTTCATATACAAATAACCCTACACAGAGTGAAATGGTTCTAGGAGGAACCACAAAAACCAGTAAAGTGCCACTAAAGAACTAATATTTTTGAAAAACATACAAAGCCAAGTGGCTCTTCATAGTATGCTGCCCATTCTCCTGAAAAGGCTACGATGACTAGGGAAGAGACAGTAAATTTTAACCAACATGACTGGAAGATAGTACAAGCTAAAGTCTGAACCAAACGTAATGCTGATCTTTCATCAAAGTTTGGTCAGGTCAGATCACATTGGGGAGCATGCACTGGTACAGCGCGTTCCCGCATCCGCCACACAACAAAACAGCTCAGGATCCTGATTGGCAACCCCCCAAGGCAGACACGCGGTCCAGTCCCACCCTCTGGAAATGACCCTCTATCTGCCGCAGCCAGGTGTTACATGGGTGTCTGTGACGATGCGGGTTCGGCTCTATGCTCCCATCTTCCCTCTGGGAGCCTTTGAACCCATCACCGTCGATAGTTATAACCGAGATGAGCTAAGCAGTGAGGCAACATAGCAAGGGGATGGTACAAAAGTGCTTTTATTTACAATCAAACAAAAGAGTGTTCAAATAGTGCAGTGATTCAAAGTTCCAATAAATAAATAATCCATAAAAACAAAACGTGGAGGTTAAAACAATAGAAAGACAATCCTTTAAAAACAAGGTTAAAACGTTGCTGGAAGCAGTCCTTAAAAACAATGACAAGCCTGGTGCTTCTTTTACACTAGCGTCTCACCTGCTTCTCCAGTTTGGGCCCGGCAGCAGGCGAGACGCTCTCTCTGCAGCTGACCTTTCTCTCACACAGGTCTGGAGGCCTCCCGATCCTAGCTTCGGTCGCGCACTCATCCCAGACCGGGATTTAGCTTCTCTCCAACGGCCAGGACTCCCACGCTGGAGATTATAAGCCAAGTCTCCCAACTCCCGCTGTCTTCGACGGTGGTTCACCTTCCTTGCTAGTCACTCCCGCTCTTCTCCAAATGCTCAGCGGGAGCGACTACAATCAAGTGCCCTAGGTGTTAGCTAAACACCTCGCTAGGGCCCATCGTCCAGCTGCACTTGAGCCTGCTCTCTCTCACTCGCCTTTGCTTTCTCTGTCGCTCACCTTCTCTCTCTCTCTCTCTTGCCTTTTCTCTCTCTCTCTCTCTCTGTCTCTCTCTCTCTCTCTCTCTCTCTCTCCAGCAACCTCTGTCTCTTTCCTTTTTTCCATCTCTACTAGCCGGCTCGCGCTTCTATATATAATGGACGTGGCAGCTGTGGCAATCAACAGTTCCCAGGAACAATTATGGAGCAGACCATCTCTCACCTGTGCACTTAGGTGAGAAACGTCCGCAGCACGAATCCACCCGGGAACTTGCTTCAGCCACACTACCACGCCCCCTCGCTACGCCGCGAGCGCAGTGATTATTTATTTAAAAGTGGTTTTTGCTGAGAGAGCTGTGGACCCACAACACTACAGTGTCCCCTTGGCCTTGTCCAGCCACTCGGGTCCTGCAAGCCGGATCACCACTGGTGAATTGCACCACATGGCCGTAATGCCGTGCTCTCTCACAATGCAGGTAATGTGCCTCATTCAGGACTCTGTGAGTAACCGCTCATTCAACACAAAGTTAGGTCATTTACTAAAAATTAAAAGTCAGAAAGAAGAGCAAGAAGTGGCAGCACCCATAGAAAAATACAGATGGTGTTAAAAATACGTAACTTTCTCAAGTAGCTCTGAAATCCAAAGCTGACCTCAAATTCGTAATACTTGAGTCCCAACCAGAGCTGGACTGACGTTTACAATCAGCGGGAGTTTTCCCGGTGGCCTGCTGCCTGGCCTGGCCCGCATTTGAGTACTGAGAAAAGCGCTATATAACTGTAATGAAGTATTATTATTATTATTATTTAGAGCAGCCAGTGAAATAAACTAATGATGAAAATATATAATGTTATTATACTGGAAAATGAGCTGGTGTTATTTCTCTGTAGTGGGCACAAATCCTTTCATTTTAACGTTGGAGGGTTTCTTTTCTGGTTTCTGATTTTTATTCAAGTTTTGACTTCGCGTGCGTCTCTCGCTCTGACAGTTAAACAGGAGCGCAACGATGAGAAGTGCGTACGCCTGGTGCTTTTGTGATTAAAGTTGAATATGAAGATTGTTTAAAAGTTTGTAATACACTTTGAATCATATTCAGATGTTGTACGGGTTTTGGTATTTGTCACTGTGTATTTATTTTGTTTTATTTTTGCTTCAGATTTTAATGAAGTGTAACGTATGGTCATATTTTTTTTTCCTTTTTCCCTCAGAGTGACTGAATACACTACGCAAAATGTTATATTTTTTTTTTATTAATGAAATATGTATGCAAGTGGAATGATTTGTGTTTTTAAATGTAACTGTTGTTCATTATTTCATGATAAGTTTGTTAATGATCGTGTCTTGTTTTTACTTTATTTTAATATTTTTAAAGTGCATCTCTCGCGCTCTGTCAGTTAAACCTTAGAGCTATGATGAGAGAGGGACTGAATAGGCTACACAAAATGTTTTATTTTATTTTTATTATTCATGAAACATAATAAAATAATCACTATTTCAACTGTGGCAGTTCATACACAACGTAGAAGAATAGTGCATTGAGACTGGTGTTCATGTAGTAGTGACGCTACCGTTATTTAGAAAGAATTTGACATGGAGTCAAAGAAGAAAAAGGGTAGAGTGGAGAGGAAAGAAAGAAAAAAATCTTGAAAAAGATGCACAAAAATAACAGATTTGTTCAGCAAGGTGTCAGGTAAGAAGAATTCATGCTGGTGAGGATTGCAAAATATGAGCGTTACTAGTTTGGATGACTGGACGTTCAAAATGAAATCAATGAACTGGAAACCTATAACTTTCTTTCCACTTCTAAAACTGAATTGTAAAGTCATCTTTACCAATTTTGGTAGTGAGTGGTGTGTCCAAAAAATCGATTTCGTTAACATCAATTATCTCTGTTATCAATTGTTTTCATTTTAATGGTATTGTGGAAGATGACACAGACAAGCAGACACGTTTAAATCACCCCACACACGTTTATTTACAGTGTCCATATTTACAGTTCAGTGCCACACAAACCTCTAAAGTCCCCCAAAGTCCTGGCCACAACACAATGGCTTCCTTCTTCAGGCTGCCTCCTTGCCTCTCCTCCTGAGCTCCGTCCTTCTCCACTCCCGACTCAAGCCCCTGAATGAAGGGAGGCGGCCCCTTTTATATGCACCCGGATGTACTCCACGTGTCTTCTAGCAATCGTGTGGCGTAGGTGTGGCTGAGGTCCAGGGCTCCAAAGGCATTGGGGCGTCCCCCTGGGTCTGATCGAGGCGTAAGCCCTCCTCTGGTCCTCCGGGGTGTCCCGGCCGGGTCGCCCCCCCCAGCCACCTGCGACAGTATGCACGTGAATAAAGTTAAACTCAGCACTGATGCTGAGAATGCAAACTGGATAAAAGCAGAGTCTGCTTAAAGTTTTCATGTAATGCATATCTGTTTTTGTTCAATAATGAATGAATGCAGGCATTATGCTAAATTAATTTTGGATGTGGCCTTTAAAATTGTCTTCAACAGTTACCCCTAAGCTTTTTACCTCTGTCTTGACTTTTAATCCTAATGCATCCAATTTATTTCTAATAGCCTCATTGTATCCATTATTGCCAATCACTAAAATTTCAGTTTTCTCTTTATTTAGCTTTAGAAAAGTACTATTCATCCATTCAGAAATACAAGTAAGACATGGTGTTAGTGAATCAATAGAATCGGGGTCATCAGGTGCTATTTATAAGTACAGCTGTGTGTCATCAGCATAGCTGTGGTAGCTCATGTTGTGCCCTGAGATAATCTGACCTAACGGAAGCATGTAGATTGAGAAGAGCAGCGGACCCAGGATAGAGCCTTGTGGTAGTTGCTCCCCTAGCTGGAGTGCAGTCTCAATACCTGGAGGGGTGCCTGGGAATTGTAGTGTGAAAGGTCAACCATTTTGGGGTCCTTGGGTACGTTGGGATGTGAGGAATGGACCTCTCTATTTTGGGGAGCTTCCTGTATGACCTGGAATGCCATAACTCCAGAAATGCTCCTGGGTCCACCATAAAAAGAGGCATCTTGCCTCACTCGAAAAGTCAGAGTTGGGAGGATGCTGGACAATGCTCACAGAGGAGTCACAAAGGGAGATGGAGGTGTTTTTATGGTTATTAGTATGGTGTTTGGCTGATTTGTTACTGTGACAAGGTGCTGTTACCAAATAAATATTTTATCTTGAACTTGTGTGCGGCTGAATAGTCTGGTGTTTGGGCTCTGGGCACCCCCTAGTGGACACAACAGCCATTATCTGAAGAAGCATAAGTCCTTAAGTCTGCAGCTGAAAGCAATGGTATCCTTATTTATTTATTTATTTTTATTTTTTTTTTGACTGCTCAAATTAATTTTGTGACTGATATGGGTACAGATGTCTCTTATGAAACAAAACCTTAAGAAAGTCTTCTTTTAGTCTTCATAACACTTCTAAAACATTAGCAGATGGGCCATTCATGTCAGTGCTGTGTGGTATGCTGACATGATGGTAAAAAGACTTGTTAAAATGAAAGATTCTCAGGTCTAGTACTGAATATGTAATATCAATCAAGAAAAATGTGTCTCAGTTAAGCCACCTCAGGTCATTCAAAAGTGGCATTTTGTCAGCTGGTCACATTGCAGAACTGATAAAATACTTCACTGAATCTTTGTAAGTGTTAAGAAGATCCAAAGAAGTGGATGTTAAGGTCTTGTTACATAATAGTAAATAAGTAATAGTTGCATTTGTGCAGTACCTAATGTTACCCAGATGTCTTTTCTGAACATGATCCACATACACAAAATGATTGCCAGACAGATGCTGGTTGCTGATCTACTGGCTGTTGCTTCAGTGAAGAACATCTGCAAATTCATAAGCTCAGGATGGCAAAGAAGAGAATCAGAAAACAAAAGGACTGACTGATATTTTATATCATTTGAAATTGGAAAAAATCAAATTCTCACTTAGAGGATCTGTGCAGAACTTTTTCAAAACCTGGCAGGATCTGATCAATAACATTTTAGAATAAGCTCTTAAAGCACTGAGGAAGTAGATTCTCTCCCCATTTCATTTTCTTCTCCATTTATCTGTATCCGCCTATTAAACTCATCCATCCATCCATCCTATTCCGCTTATCCAAGGTTGGGTCGTGGGGGCAGCAGCTTGAGCAGAGATGCCCAGACTTCCCTCTCCCCGGCCACTTCTTCTAGCTCTTCTGGGTGAATCCCAAGGTGTTCCCAGGCCAGCTGGGAGACATAGTCCCTCCAGCGTGTCCTGGGTCTTCCCCGGGGCCTCCTCCTGGTTAGACGTGCCCGGAACACCTCACCAGGGAGGCGTCCAGGAGGCATCCTGATCAGATGCCCTAGCCACCTCATCTGACTCCTCTCGATGCGGAGGAGCAGCGGCTCTACTCTGAGCCCCTCCCGGATGACTGAGCTTCTCACTCTATCTTTAAGGGAGAGCCCAGACACCCTGCGGAGGAAACTCATTTCAGCCATTTGTATGAACGATCTCATTCTTTTGGTCACTACCCATAGCTCATGACCATAGGTGAGGGTAGGAACATAGATCGACTGGTAAATTGAGAGCTTTGCCTTACGGCTCAGCTCCTTTTTCACCATGACAGACCGATGCAGAGCCCCCATTACTGCGGATGCCGCACCGATCTGCCTGCCGATCTCACGCTCCATTCTTCCCTCACTCATGAACAAGACCCCGAGATACTTGAACTTCTCCACTTGAGGCAGGATCTCGCTACCAACCCTGAGAGGGCACTCCACCCTTTTCCGGCTGAGGACCATGGTCTCGGATTTGGAGGTGCTGATTTCCATCCCAGCCGCTTCACATTCAGCTGCGAACCGATCCAGAGAGATCTGAAGATCACGGCCTGATGAAGCAAACAGGACAACATCATCTGCAAAAAGCAGTGACCCAATCCTGAGTGCACCAAACCGGACCCCCTCAACACCCTGGCTGCGCCTAGAAATTCTGTCCATAAAAGTTATGAACAGAATTGGTGACAAAGGGCAACCCTGGCGGAGTCCAACTCTCACTGGAAATGGGTTCGACTTACTGCCGGCAATGCGGACCAAGCTCTGACACCGGTTGTACTGGGACCGAACAGCCCTTATCAGGGGGTCCGGTACCCTATACTCCCGGAGCACCCCCCACAGGATTCCCCTTCCGCGACCAGAACGAAAACCACACTGTTCCTCCTGAATCCGAGGTTCGGCTATCCAACGGACCCTCCTCTCCAGAACCCCCGAATAGACTTTTCCAGGGAGGCTGAGGAGTGTGATCCCTCTGTAGTTGGAACACACCCTCCGGTCTCCCTTCTTAACGAGGTTTTCAAGCATAGGGGTGTTCATATGTGCACTTGGCACTAGGACACCCTAGGCCTCAGTTCAATGATCGACTTTGTGGTCGTGTTATCGGACCTGCGGTCACATGTCTTGGACACTCGGGGGAAGAGAGGGGCGGAGCTGTCAACTGATCACCACCTGGTGGTGAGTTGGCTTCGATGGTGGGGGAGGATGCGTGATGTATCTTGATTTCTGCTGAGGCACACAGATGGTAGGCTCAGAATTTGGCCCCAACAGCCTGAATGTATGCACACAACCCTCCTTGTGTCAATGGTTCAGTGTGGGAAAATGTATTGGATGACATGTTTCACTGCCAACCTACAGATGCCAAACAAAATGTAAGAAAATTGCATAGTGATGCAAGAAGAAGAACTGATTGATTAATATTAATCAGCTGGTTAATTCATTATTAGTTTTGCCTTTGGCAATGCCAGTAATTAATTAAATAATTTGGTAAGGCTCTCACTTTATTTTTCTTACTTTTCTTTCTAAGAGGGGTTTCCAGCCATTAGACTTTTATCAAAGTTAACTGAAGTACGCTCATTATAAGAAACAAACTAATTGAATTTATTGATTAACACAAGAATTATAGATATATAATAACTGCATATACTATGCCTTCCATAATGTTTGGTACAAAGACACATTTTCCTTGACTTACCCCTCTGCTCCAGTTTAAAATTACAAATCAAGCAATTCAGACATTGCGAATAAAGTGAGATTTGCAGATTTTCATTTTAGGGGATTTGCATACATTTTGTTCACAGGACACTTTTTCTACATTTCCAGGCACCATAATGTTTGTCACACAGCAATGGCAGGTCTATTAAAGTCGTCATGTTTAGGGCTTTGTTGCATATCCCTTGAACATCGATGACTGCTTGAAGTCTGTGATTCACAGACATCAGCAGGTGCTGAGGGTCTTCTCTGGTGATGCTCTGCCAAGCCTCTAATGAAACCATCTTCAGCTCCTGCTTGTTTTGGGGGCTTGTCCTCTTAAGTTTTTTCTTCAGAATATGGAAGGCTTGCTCAATTGGATTTAAATCGGGTGACTAGCTTGGCCATTCAAGAATTTCCATTTTTTTAACTTTGATAAACTCCTGTGTTGTCTCAGCAATATGTTTGGATCATTATCTTGTTGTAGGATGAAAAACCGTTCAACAAGTTTGGAGGAATTTACTGGAACGTGAGCAGATCAGATGTTTCTGTACACCTCAGGATTCATTGTCCAACTGCCGTCAGCAGTTCCATCAGAAATGGAGACAAGTGTGCCAGCACTTGTGACAGCCATACATGCCCAAGTCATAACACCCCCACAACCATGTTTGACAGATGATGTGGTCTGTTTTGGATATTGGGCAGTTCCTTCTCATCTCCACACTTTGCTCATTCCATTGCAGATTCATCTTTTTTCTTGTTTGTCAACAAGACCTTTTCCCAGAATTCTGCAGGTTCTTTTCTGTCCTTTTCCCCAAACTGTAATCTGACAATCCCGAGTGTGTGGCTAAATAGTGGTCTGCAGCATACATTGTTACATACAGTGTGGCCTTTGTATTTCTGTTCATGAAGTCTTCTGCTGATAGTCATCTCTGACACATTCACATTGGCCTCCTGAAGACTGTTCTTATCTGTCAGACAGGCGTTTGGGGCTTTTTCTTTACCGTAGTGAGGATTATTCTGTCATCAGCAGTAGAGGTCTTCCTTGGCCTAACAGTCCTTTCATGATTACTGAGCTCACCAGCTCACTTCAGCTGTGCTCAATCACTGGCACACAGTTTGGCTTGGCAGAAGGGATCTTAGAGTTTATGACGTCCAGCACCATGGCTCTATGGAGAGTAGGTTCCAGGCCAAAGAAAGTTTGTGTGGTTTTTGCTCCGCAGACAGTGGGTTGCTTCTTGACCCAAAGAGAGTGGCTTATCAGCTTTCAGCCTTCCGAAAGAAATAGAAGAGATGAATATAGCTAGTTTTGAAGAAAGGTGTAACCTATTGTGATTAAATCAAGATCCCTTCCAGTTACAGATCCAGTAATTGCTTAAATAGTAGGTTTGTTATTTTGTCCACCACATAGAGGCAGGGTTACAAATCTGAAATGAATGTCCATTTGGGTGCCATTCTGACTGAAGGACTCTCTGCAGAGGTGTCAAGAGCTTTAATTTACATCTTGCTTATCAGATGAAGTATAGAGTTGACCAAACTGTCGGTAGAGATGAAGTTCAGCCATTTACTTTAATGTTCACTCAAGAATGCATGGGAGATGTGTGCTGCTGGATTTCTGCCTCTCTGCTAAATCTGCATCCTTAACAGGCCTTGCGTGTCACTGAAAGGCTAGAAAAAAGGGCATCACCCACTTTCTGCTAAACCAGGATGGTAGTGATTTACAATGATGTGGGGAACATTTTCTGGGCCCACTTTAGGCCTGTTAATACCAATCAATCATCACTTAAATGCCACGACTTTTAGCTACAGTACTTCCAGCATGGTAGAAATGGTAGTGTCACAAAGCAAACATCACCTCAAGCTGGTTTCATGCGCATGACAATGAGTTAGATATTCTACAATGTCCTTCCCATAAACCAGATAGAACACACATGGGATGTGTTGTATCAGGACATTGACAGCGTTGAATGTGCCACTGACAAATCTGCAGAAAATTGTGTGATGTCAACATGGACCAGAATCTCAAAGGGATGTTTCCAGCATCTTGGGGAAGCCAGGCCACCAAGACTTGAGGCTGTTCTGATAGCAAAAGGAGGCCCAACCCAGTATTGGTGTAACATTTCTAATATTTTGTTCAGTGAGTTTATATTCTTAGCTATAAAAGGTACTGTTTATACTGCACCATGCCACCGGACTCCATCCACCTCTACATTTTTTAATATCTGGTTTGCAGTTTCACAGTAAGCCAGGGCAGCCTAGGGGAGTGTATTTTAAGAATTCAGACCCCTATAGTGAAATAAGGCCTGGAAAGATCAGTGGTAATATATTAATTCAAGCTGAATATATAATAATTGGATTAAAGTGCACCTACATGTATAACATTTTACATTTATGCTGAGCTTACTGTACAATGATTCAAAAAATGTAGGCAAACACATTTTCTTTGCACGTAGTTACAAATTAACAAACCTCATTAAAACTTAATACTGAAAATCTGAATGAGTTGATTACATAAAAACAAGGGCAAAGGATTGTCAAATAAGAGCTGACATGTTGTAAGACCATTGCACTTCATTTACCCTGCTTATCTGATCAAACTTTGATTTTACGTGAGGCCTTTCCCCTTGTTACACTGTGCTGCCATCAAAATTTATAAATGAAAGTGCATTTCACTTGTGTTGGGAGGGAGTATGTGTCTGGTGAAGACCTAAACACAAGAACCGACTCTGTGTGGGCCGTAAAAAGTTATCATCAGCCAGCCACCATGAGACACAGTTCTGGTGCGTCTCATGACAAAGTAATGGCCAAAAACAACGTAGGACGTAATTATTCAGGATCTTTACAGAACTTCCCAAAGGTAACCGGTACTGTACACAAGCAGAAGATCACTGGAAAGGCTGTTTATGCCCAAAGCAATAAGCAGCATCATTAGGAGTTAACGTGTAAAACCCAAGTTAAAGGTTATGGAAGATCCAAACGCTTTACTCTTTGGTCCAGTAAGAGAAAATAAGCAGAGAGCTTTGATTCAAGATGTGCTTGAATGAATCCATCCATCCATTTTCCAACCCGCTGAATCCAAACAGGGTCACGGGGGTCTGCTGGAGTTAATCCCAGCCAACACAGGGCACAAGGCAAGAACTAATCCCGGGCAGGGTGCCAACCCACCACAGGACACACACAAACACACCCACACACCAAGCACACACTAGGACCAATTTAGAATCGCCAATCCACCTAAGCTACATGTCTTTGGACTGTGGGAGGAAACCAGAGCATGCATGCATGAATGAATATTCCACCCAAATATATTTTTTATATTTTATGTACCCCATTTACTTTGTAGTGGCGGCCAAGAAAAATTTTTATCTCATGTTTAAATGGAGAATGGAAAGAAAGGAATTTATGACATAAGAGAAGTTAATAGTGATCAGTGCTGCACAACGGTAAATGATGTCATCAACATTGATGATAAAAGCAAAACAAAAATCTCTCGTGTTCCATAATCTACATGCCCGTTAAACAGTCACTTGCTCAAAACATGCAAAACAAATGTTTGTTTTTGCTAAAATATTGTTAAACTAGCATAGCTAAATACCTATTTATTAAAACAGGCTTAATGGTACAATAGTAAGTCTGTCTGTTTTTCGATTGCATCGTGCATTTACAGACCTCTGCTCACCAGATATGCCTAACATCCCTGTTTCTTTATGCCTCTTGTTATATGTTTTCATTGGACATTCTAGTCCTTACACACACCATTCTTTGTGCTTCTTGTTGCCTTTCTTCATCTGACATTCCAGCATTGTTTTGGATGCCACGTGGTTTACTATCTTACATCGGCCATTTGCCTTTGTGCATTAAACACTCCCACCCACTTGTGAACACTGGATGTGGACATTACATCCAGGCACAGGCAGAGATGCCAGAAGTCCTATTGCTTTATATTCTAAAGCTGTCGCAAGAGGATGCAGACGCTCTTCAGAAACTCCCTCTTAAACAGTATTTCAAAGGCAAACAGACACACTCTTACAGCTCCTCTTTGCGGGATCAGCTGCATGCTTGCCACACAATGTGTTGCTCATGCAGGGCTTTGAACATTTAAAAGACCGAGCTGTGGCCATCCTATGGTCTCACTCTCCTGTCTCACTTCCCTCGCTCCCTCTGCTCCGGTCGCTGCTTCCGAGCCACTGTAACCCCTTGATGAGGAAGACTTTGTATTCTTTTGACCGGGAGTCGGGGCCAAGGCGTCAAGTTTGATAGCTACCCCTTGTGTAGCCGGACCGCTTCTGAAAGAGACTTGTGTTTGGATCTGCCAGAACAGCAATAAAGTTTCTACTCCTTGGAAATCCTACATACTCTCCCGTGCTACTTTGTGACCCAAGTACTTCCAGAATTGTCAGCATGCACATAAACAGGAAATCTAAAGAGTCACAGGAGTAACGTTATTTGAACTGAAAGCAGGACTTTTGACCAGACAGATTACTATACAAGTCTGTTGCTCTCAGTCACAATTACATGCAATGTGCTGTCACTTACGAACAATTTGAAATTTTTGTGAGGGATGAATTGTGTCTGATACATCTGCCTTTTCTCCAGGAGATCCAGTGAAAGTTCTCCTTCTCACCCTGTCAAGTCTGCAGATGAATACATCTGGTGATGCCACCTCTGCCTGACATTCAATCTCAGTTCAGACTCCTTTCATGTGTAGCTGGTGTAGTGAGTTTCCCATCTCCATTTGTAATTTGGATTCCCTCAAAGTGTACAAGAATCATCTGAAGACTCAATTGTTTGGTGAATTTCTTTTTTTGTAACCTAGGACATGTTGGTATCACTCGCTTGAATTTTGTTCTGAGCTCCTCCCTTTTTTGAATCAATTTTGTACCCTTTCTCTGTAACACTCATTCCAAAACAGGCCCCCAGACTGATGTTTACTCCATTAAGTTAACTTCCTTTGTAAGACCCTTAGAATAAAAGAACCTTCTAAGCAAATAAATGTAAATGAAAGCAAAAAATACATTAAAAAAGCACATCAGTAGGTTTAGTTTGGAACTTTTGCATTTTTGTCAAGCTACCATAACCTTTACCTGTTGTTCAGTAGACACTCTGTATTGACAACTCAGTAATTGTCTTCTTCTTCTTTCGGCTGCTCCCATTAGGGGTCGCCACAGCAGAACATCTTGTTCCATCTCTTCCTGTCCTGTACATCTTGCTCTGTCACACTATGTCACCTGCATGTCTTCTGTCACCACACCTACAAACTCAGTAGTAGTACAAGGTGTATTTTGTATCAGTTAACTTCCAGATGACCTTTCCAAAACGTAAGGACTTCATGAACATGAACATTCTGTTCAAGCTTGTAGACTATCTCTAACAGTGCTTGAAAGAATGTGTTTTAATATCAAAAAGGATTTCTTGTCGCTCAAGTTCTTGTGAACAAAATGCAAACACCTTCGAAGTAAGCGGATGTTTTCTGTTGTCCATAAGGTGTTTCAAATAAAGGTTTTGTCGACCAGTATATTTGAATTTCTGGCTTTTGAACTATGCTTTGACATAAGAAGTGCAAAGAAAGCCAGCACCTCACGTGCACCCATGTAATTTGTTTTTAGGGTGTTAAGCTGGATCGGTCATTGTTGTTCTTGGTCACAATTACATCTAACATGCTGTCACTTACAAACAATTTGAAATTCTGTGAGGGATCAACTGTGTCTGATATATCTGCCTTTTATCCTGGAGATCCAATGAAAGGTATCCATGAAAGTCGTCCAGTACTCTTAGAAACCAGTCACGGGAGACGTAGAGACGTCTGCTGTATGTCACTCCCTAATCAAGTGAATGGACTCTGCTTCTTCCCTGTCATGTTTCATATGCATGTGTATGCAGTCACACACGTAAATCTCGTATGTTCATTCCTGTGATTTTCACTCTACTGAGAACTAAACAAAATAATGTCCTTTCCTATGCGCATATTGCCAGCAACTTAACTAAACACTCCACTACTCTTTTTTAACGCTTGGCATACATGCCTCATTTTCAGGCCTCTGAAAGGCCTGCGTCCTCATGGGGAACCAACCACCGGTGCACTTTTGCATCACCACTGTAGGAGAGACTGGCATTACCCATTTTGCTATGCACTTGTTCTTTGGCACCCAAGAACTTTGCTAAAAACCAAACTGCCAGGCATTCTTAATTTCAGCAAGTGTGCAATAGATCTACAGTCTCTCTGTTATGCTTACTGCTCATCCTGGCCATAACTTCCGCTTTCAATAGCAGGGATCCTGTTGCTTAAGGTATGGCCATAACAACGGCTGGAGCAATCTCTTTTAATCCAAAGGATAACCTGGTACTGGACTAGGAGAGTGGAGGACTTGTCTGTACCAGAGTTAGATGGGTGCCATTAGTCCACATCTTGCTAAGGAATAGCAAGTGCAAGAAAGAAAAAGACCCTCATAAAAGCTAGATGTTTGTCTTGCTAAAGACAGGAGTTGACAGAAATCAACTGTCCAGCAGACATAAACTTCATGCTAGCCACTGAGGACAATACATGTCAAAAATCTGAAAGAGAAACAGCAGTACCACCCTCAACCAGAATATCTGATTGAGGAGGAGAGTACAAGAGAGTGCAAGGTTTCCAAAACATCGGAAAATATAGACTGGGAGACAAGCTAAAATAAATTTTACGAAATGTTCAAATCTTGCAAGATGTAGGCCTGTCAGCTAATGCAGGCAAGTCAGGAAAGCACAAACCTGACAGAAGATATGAGATCACTGAGGGAACAAACTGAAGTCAGGGTTTAATCACATGACAATCAAACATCAGCGTTTTCAGAGAGCTCCATTTTCCCTGTCAACACTTCCACTGCTATATACACTGCTACACCACACCCGGCATTTTCAAACTTGGAGACCCTTTTCAAAATGATCATTTTTTTATTGGTTAAAATGGTGTTTCAGTATAGAGAGAAAGCCAAAACAAATAAAATGATACATTATTAACTGTATCCATATCAGTATGTACCAGGTCTAACTGGTGTAAGAATGACAGAAATCAAGTCAGAAAAGGGTGAGAGCACTTTAGTGATCCCTGGATATTCTGAGAAACAAACAAAAAGAGCTCTATGATTGTTAGGTATTTTGAAACTTGAGTCCAAGATGAGACTGAGGTGAGGCGGAAGAGGAGAAAGTTATATGGGATCCAAGTAGGAAGAGGCAAGACCAGGAGAATGCTTGACGGAAGTGAAGTCAGAAGTGGAACAGGTGTTAATCTTCTGTCCTGCACAGGGAGGAGAAGTAAAGGCATTAAACAACGGTGCCAACCCCTGGTCTGGAGGAGAACTACCATCATCAGAGTCCTTCAGCTGTCCCTGAAACTCACGCATGTGACATTGGGTAGTTCTATTCAGTGAGTAATGCAACAAACAAGAACGTCAACACATTGTTCAGGTGCAAGTTAGGTGGATTGGCGATTCTGAAATTGGCCCTAGTGTGTGCTTGGTGTGTGGGTGTGTGTGTGTGCTGCGGTAGGTTGGTGGGATTGGTTCCTGCCTTGTGCCCTATGTTGGCTGGGATTGGCTCCAGCAGACCCCCGTGACCCTGTGTTCGGATTCAGCGGGTTGGAAAATGTATGGATGGATGGATGGATGGATAACAAAACATATTATTTATTAGCTCCATAAGTCCATGCTGTAAAAAGCCTGGGGTCCTAGAAACTATTGAAATCATCAGAAAAAAAACTGAAATGTAGAGATATCAGGTAATTGAAAGGAACTACTCTGGGCATCTCTCTCCTAGGTAGGTTTCGCTTTGCTGACGTGCTCGCATCACTTGTGCATTAGCGGCTATGCAACTTTGTCTTTCTTCTGAGGTTTTATTCTGCTGACATGCTCACATCGCTTGTATATTAGTGGAAAAAGGAAAAGTAAAAGGGATACTGTTTTGCCAACGCACTCACCTCATTTGTGTATTAGCGGATAAGCGAGTGTCTCTTTCTTTGGAGGTTTCATTTTGCCGATGTGCTGGCTTCACTTGTGTATTAGCGGCTAAGTGAGTTTCTGTTTCGTCAGAGGTGGAGTCCTTACCCCGACTCCACCTCTCATTTCCAGGCCGGACAGACAGACACACACACTTCCACGCGTAGACATTAATATAAAAGATACTTTCAGAATTGAATTTGACTGTCCGAGTTGACAAGGCTAAGTTCTAAGCATGAATGACTTTTCACAAGACATCGATCATGAAAATAACTGACAGAAATCTGAGTACGCCTATCAGAGACAGAGAGTGAATATGAGCAGATCACAATATTTGAAGTGCAAGCTAACTTGTCGCAAATAAAATAAGAGGTAGTGTCATTAAATAGTAAAATATGTCTACTTTCAAACCTGCTTATCCAGTCCAGGGTTACAGGGAGCCAACCACTTTGGTTACAAGGTAAGAACCAGCCGTGGATGTTAGGCCGCACTTACTGACATGGGGCAAATAAGCTAAGACACATGTCATTGGACTCTGGTAAAAAAAAACTGGAATACAGCAAGAAAATATGTTGACACTGGAAGAACATGCAAAACCATAAAGGGAACACTCAGGGTTGTCATTTGAATGCAGGAGCTGTGAGATGGTAGCATTAACTATTAAGCCATCTTTCATCCCTGGTCAGATGCCCTCTGTGTTAATTGTGGATTATCAAATCCTGTACTTAATAAGACTCACTGGGACTGATCCTTAATTCAAACTGTTGTTGTGTAATGCGTGTAGTAAACCGTGTGGCCTCTTTGACCCCAGAAGTAGTAAAAGATATTGAACTATCACATTATGTTACAAAATACATGCTAGGTGTAAAAGGGCAATAAACCTGGCAAGGTGTCACAGACAGCTGAAAGCTGAGTCACCACTGTATTGCCATAATTTCAGTTTGTGCAATCTTAAAAGCAGATTTTTTATTTTCTGATGAATTAGCAAGCTAGGCAATTTCCCAATACTACATAATAAAAATGGGGAATATTTGAATGAATTCCAGTTTTTTTCTTCTACCAAAAATACAATAAAAATAAATAAATAAAATAAATAAAAAACAAACAAAAAAAAGCACATCAAGGTCTGTCTTAAGTTTTTTACTCAACAAATATTTAAACTGAAACATTAAAACCAATGCAAATACGACAGATGAGTATGCCAGCTGAATGAGAAAATGGCTTCTTGGCCAATGGGAGGCATACAGAGGATGGATGAGAGGAAGCTCAGGCCAACAGCAGTTCCATCCCCCATATAATTATAATAATATAAATATAATAATAAATATAATATTTGCTGCGGTGGGTTGGCACCCTGCCCAGGATTGGTTCCTGCCTTGTGCCCTGTGTTGGCTGGGATTGGCTCCAGCAGACCCCCGTGACCCTGTGTTCGGATTCAGCGGGTTGGAAAATGGATGGATGGATGGATATAATATTTGTGAATTTCTCCTTGGGATTAATAAAGTATCTATCTATCTATCTATCTATCTATCTATCTATCTATCTATCTATCTATCTATCTATCTATCTATCTATCTATAAGAGGTGGCAGTTGTCCTTGTGAGATGTTCCAGTTTGGATACCTGCAGGGGTACATGGCAGTTGGAGTCTGGAAGTGCAACCCTGTTGGGGTGCCATTAGAGGGCAATGTCAGGGGAGAACCCCCCGGTTTCCAAATGACCTGGTAGTGCTTCCAAAAGGACACACTGTGATGACACTGGAAGCAATTTAAAAAAAAAAGCCCCCCCCCCCCAACCCCCCACCTCACCTTAGAGAGTCAGAGTCGGGAGGCAGCAAGTGACACTCAACAAGAGGAGCAAAAGGAGAGAAAGAAGAGGCACTTGATTGTATTTGTAGTTGGTTGTTTCTGCGTGTTTGGTGATTCATATTTTGTGAAATAAAATCCTTTATTTGAACCCAGGACTGTGTTGGGTACTATTGTGTTTGAGGTCATAATATGATGAAATATTTAATAATAATTAGCTAATGATAAACATGGAAGCTTAAGGGATCATTGCAAATTAAGATAAAAGTCTCACCCTTGTCATCATTATAATTGTTATTATTATTACTACTATGGGGTCACACACTAGCCATTCCCGCCTCATAAATCCAACATCTTAGGTTTGATCCCCAGACAGCATCGAGCCAGTGCTGTACACGTAAATTTATGTCTGTTTTACTGTTTTGTCATCAAGGAGTAGCAATTGGATGAGTAAAGGAAAGAAGTATAAGAAATCATAGGAACCATCAATTGGGGGACAGTGCTGTAGAAAAAGTCACAATGGTAAAAATGAGTTGAAAAGTCCATACTGGTTGCATTTGAATCAATATGTTGGTACGGGATAGTAAGGCTACATTCAGACTGCAGTTAAAAGTGACTCAATTCCAATTTTTGGTTCATTTTTTTGATTGACTTTTTTGCTTTCAGGTCTGTTATAACTGTGCACCGATATCTATCCTGAATGTCCAAAATTAGTAAGAATTCATTCAGATGAGACGTAACAGACAACTATGAACACTAACTCCATGCTGACAGCTGACATTCTCACTTCCAGTTGTTTAGTGCAAGATGTCTGCAAATTCATCAACTCAAGTGTTCAAAGATGATTTGAGTGGAATCGTCACTGATGCATCTGTATGTAGACACTTGTGGTCACATGTGAGAGAAGACAGGACTGATACAAAAGAGAAGTCGGACAAATTCAGAATGTCAAAGGGTCTATTTTGTAAGACTTTTTCTGAAAAATAACCACTTGAGGTATGACATTTCAGAACACACATAACAATGAGTAGTATCCGTAGGCTTTCTTTTTGTTTTGAATTTCACATTTCTCTAAAATCTCAAATCTCAATAAACCTGAACTATAGGAATTATATTTAAACATTTACCCATGATTCTATTTTACTGTCTACATGCTAAAATATGCAAAGAATGCAATATCACTATCTAGTCAATGTACGCTGTTAGATGGTTTTGCTATCAAGAGACTGATTATAGAGAACTCTTACTCCAGCATGCCAGGAGCGAATGTGAAGAGTGTAATTAATCAAGTCATAGAGTATAATGTTTGCACAGGTTTAATGTAAGTTTGAATGTAAGTTGTGACAGAACACATCATAAATTAATTTCTATTAAAGGATTTTATAAATGCAAATATTTATTGATGTAAAATGTACTTACCTGGTAGTGGATGAGTAGCACTCACATAAGGCACATAAGGGAAAGCAAGGTGGTGTAGGAAAATTGTGATTGATCTCAGAAGAAAAATTGATTGATTGATGTTTATCAGTCAGTGAATTTATTACCAGTGTTGCCTTTGCTTATTCCAATGATAAATTAAAAAAAAAAAAAACAGTAAGACAACCACCCAGGGAGGCCAAATTAATGCAGAGGATGTGAGTTTTCTAACTTCTGCCCACATAAGAATCTCAGGATGCCATAAAATTTGAAAATATCTAAAAACATTTTTTTAACTAGATTCATAAATTCAGAAGAAAAGACAAAATTAAATAGCTTGCACTTTCTCTTTTGTGGTTCAGCTGTTGTGATAGACTATCCTCTTTAATAAAATCCCTATGTGCGTCCAGGTGTCCATGTGTGGGTGTCTTCTGGTGAAGTGCGCATGCGCAGGGCACGGTGTGATGCGCGATATTACTGTCAGAGAAAGTTAGAGGCGTTTTACGGAAATACAAACCAGTATTACTGTGAGAGGAAATTAAAGGTACACAATACAGTGACGCATATTACAACCACATAAAAGCCAGTATTACTGTCAGAGGAGATTAAAGGCATATTACGGACGTCCACGCCTGTATTACCGCCAGAGAAAATTAAAGGTATATTACGGACGTACAAGCCAGCGGACATACAAGACGGTATCCTTCAATAAGGGCGCGCACAAAAAGGCGAGGCACAAAAGGGCGACCTCAATTGGGCGCAGCGAATAAAGGCGCGCATAAATAAAGATCTGCACCTTTGTTGCTCTTCACATATTCCAGAGCCATTTGAACTAAATTATCTACAAACGCCTTTATTCGCCGTGCTCAATTGAGGTCGCCCTTTTGAAGTTCGCCTTTTTGTGCGCACCCTTATTGAATAGAGCTGTACAAGACAGTATTACTGTCACAGAAAATTAAAGACACACAATACACGGCGGCAGTCCACGAAGAACGGTCAGCTCAGCAAGTAAACATCAACAAAAGAAAGGCTGAAAGAAAGAAAAATACGACCAACAAAAAGAATGAGGTCAAAGTCTCTTGCCATTTAATATACAGACTGTTCCTACTAATGTTTATGCACTACTGTTCTAGCGCCCGTTATTGTAACGGGCTAAATGACTAGTTTTTCAATAAATTACCCAGAGATGCTTTCTGTAGTAAACCAAATGATACAATTTATTCATAAGGGTAACAGAAGATGGCTTTAGATATAAATGTGTATATAGATGAAGGACAATAGCAAAAACACTAAGCGTAAAATTAATACAGCTCAGTTGAACTTTTTATCTCTGATAGAAAAAGGCACATAACTTATGAATTCTGATCTTTCAATTCAGGTGGTCAAGATGGATAAGTTACTGAGCTTCTAGCGTTTAAACTATAGCATTCATTTCCTCACAGCTGGTCTCCACTGAGCTAACAGTTTGTGTGTTTGTGTGTGTGTATTTGAGATGCTGCTCTGAACTTTCCTACTGGATTTATGAAGAGAAACTTACACCAGATAAAACCTTATCCTTCACAAAGGTTATGACATTTCGGTTACATTGATAGCAATACTATAATACATACATTAGCTGGCTTTATCCTGTTAGGTTACAATTCATAGGTCTCAGAGTTAAAATAAGTGTAGTTTTAGAGAAGGCAATGCTTGGTTAGGAAGATGAACATGTGGCTTTTACGTATTATTACGTTTGCTCGTGCACTTGCTATTCTTTATCAAGGTTTGGATTCAAGCCCTCTCAACCAATTCGCATACAGACAACTGTTTCACTCTTCCTGTTCAGCACTAGATTGCCCTTTAGAATAAAAGGGATTCCTCCAGTCTTTGTTACAGCCACACCCTCGACAGTAGGGTCCTTGCTTTAGAAAGCAGAAGTTACAGCCAGGCCGAACAGTGAGCCTAGATTTGGAGTGTGCAATGGCTTTTAAAGGAAGGAGTAGAACTTTTGCAATTGTTTTTCTGGGTACACATAAGCCCAACCTTTTGTTTGACAGTTGGTGCAAAGATTTCTCCCATTTTTGTTGCCAGTCATTGGGTTACGGTCCTTTGTCCCTAAGCAAGTATTTAGAAGGAGACTTTCTGAAAGATAATTTTATCAGATAAAGCCCAGAGGATGCATTTCTAAGAGTCCCACTGGAGAGAAAACTGACATTCTTGCTGGGATTAAGAGAAGTTTGGCAGTTTACTTTTTAACCAAGTCTTATATGCCAAAGTACAGCAAAATGGGTAATGCCAGTATGCCCTACTGTCCTACATACCACCCCCACCCGCAAATCTCGTGTAGCATATTTTAAAGGATGTTAAGCATTATCCAAATTAACGCCTTTAAAAAGCATTATCACCTTATGTTGTAATTCTGTGACATTCTTACTCTAGTTACTATATTAACTAAGTAGGGTTAGATTAAAAATTAAACAAAATAAGCAAGTGCTTAGGGCATCACATTTTACATGTCCGGATTTACCATAGACCACATGGTGCAATACTGCAAATGGTGCACCTGAACCAAGTTCTACCAAAATGGGGCTCCCACATTAAATGAAAAAATTACATACGTACATATACAAAAATAAAAATAATAATAAAGTAGCAATAATAGATGTATGCTGGTTACTTTATTTCTACTAAGTATAGATGCAGATGTGTTACATAAGATTAGTTTTGAGGATATGATCAAAGACTTTTCAATTAGAAAAAGTAAGAGAAAACTCTTCAAATACAAATAAAGTGGAAGTATACAAAAATAGACATAATTTTCCATTTTACTGTAAGTTTTGTTTCATTTTGAAAAATATTTTTTCACAGTTTATAACTGTTTATATTTTGAATTAGATATATATGGGGGCACCAAAATCTTTAAAACACTTAGTGCCTCTAAAACAGGGGTCTCCAAATCTGGTCCTGGAGGACCACCGTGGCTGCAAGTTTCCATTCTAACCCTTTTTTTAATGAGTGCCCTTCTTGTGCTGTTAATTAACGTCTCATGAATTCATTTTAATTGAATTGCTTTTTTAAAATTTGTTCCCCTGAATTTCTTCATCGTTCCTTTGAATTGCTTCATTGCTTTCCTTAAATGGCACCCAAACAGAAATGTGAAGTGATGTGAAGTGATGGAGCCAGCAGAAGACCAACAAGTCAGGGCCTCAAACTCCAACCAATTTCACTCCAACCAGCTGCTTAAATTAGGCGACGATTCTTGTTGTTAATTAAACCCGCTCTTTAATTCCATGGCTTGTTGCTGCTCTCATTGTGCAATAGCAGACATTTCTGAAATTGTTGATTTTCTCTTTTCGAAGAGCAACTGCTAAAATGTTTTGGGGACCTGAGTAGATCGACATTCCTGAGACTTTCATTGTTCTTTATTTTCAGATATTGTATGATGGACACCAGTTGTTTTGGCTCATTTTGTATCTCATTATTGTTTGGCTGCTAATTAAGGAAAAGGAAACAATTAAGGGGTCTGAGTCTTCAAGAGCAAGTCTGTTAAAATTAGTTCAAAAGAAGTTAATTAGCAGCAAAAACAGGTCACTCATTAAGAAAAGAGTTAGAATGAAAACCTGCGGCCACATTGGCCCTCCAGACCCGGAGCTGGCGACCCCTGCTCTAAAAGGTTTTAATCCGGCTCTGTAACTAAGCCATCAGGATTACATTTGGTTACCTTTGTATTAACAATTGTATTATAGCTTGAAAGGTTCTTGTGAAACCAACTTACGCCTGTTCCTAATCTTGGCTATTCTCAGTCATCTCAATGGTGCCTAAGTATTTGAATTCTGTGGATTAGCATGGTAACCAATGGTCTTTTCCTTCAATTCTGCTTTTAAACACTTGATGTTCCTAAAGGCTATCCAGATGACAATTGCTGTAATGAGCCACCACCTTTCCTGCGTTTCAGAAGTCTGCCTTGATTCTACTCTGATCAAGTGTTTGCTGCTTTGTCTAGAAGAGTTTGTAATTCCTAAAGGCATTTAGGATTCAGTGTTTGTCTAAATGATGTGTGTTTCATGTTACTAAGGTTTTTGAGCATGATGTGCTATTTAACAATTCATTCCACTCTCCGTGACATGGCATTATTAGGTTAAGTATGCTTTATGCCAGTGATTCACACAGATTAGCTTCAAATCTACTGTTTAAAATAGAAAAGAAGAAAATGTGCTCTTTGATTTGTTCAGATCTAGTCTGCACTGGGCTGACCACTAACTCCCAGTTCCTGGAATTGCAAAGGTTATTACTTTTCTTTTATAGTGAAGCTGATACCATAAGACATTAGCTGGCTTTATCCTAACTATTAAGTTACTGTATACCTAGCAGTTCTCAGAATCAAAGTAGGCATATTTATGGTTTTCTGCTGGTGATGCTTTGCTCCTTTCCTGGTTGGCTTTCACCAAAAACATGTAAAGATCTTCAGAGTTTTTCATTCTTTGTTCTGAAGATCTTCTCCTTCTCATCCTCAATCAGACCTTCTGGTTGTGGGTGGTACGGCAGTTTCCCTTTAATGTTTTTACATACAACATCGTCAGTTGCTAGCATATTGTTTATGACTATTAGTTAACTCCTGTCTTTAGCAAGACAAGCATGTAGCATTTATGAGGGTCTTTCTCTCTCTTTCATATGCGCTTGCTATTCCTTAGCAAGAAATGAACTAATGGCACCTGTCTAACTCTAATGTAGACAAATCCTTCACTCTCCTAGTCCAGCACCAGGTTACACTTTGGATTATAAGAGATTGCTCCAGCCTTTGTTATGGCCTTACTCTAAGCAAAGGGGTCCCTGCAATTGAAAGCGGAAGTTATAGCCAGGCTGAGCATTTCGTAAAATTTATTTTAGCTTGTCTCCCAGTCTATGTTTTCCAATGTTTTGGAAACCTTGTACTCTCTTGTACTCTCGTCCTTGTTCAGATATTCTGGTTGTGGGTATTACTGCTGTTTCTCTTTGAGATTTTTTACATGTATTGTCCTCAGTGGCTAGCATAAAGCTCATGTCTACTGGACAGTTGATTATCTGTCAACTCCTGTCTTTAGCAAGACAAACATCTAGCTTTAATGAAGGTCTTTCTCTTTCTTTCTTGTGCACTTGCTATTCCTTATCGCCAATCCACCTAACGTGCACCTGAACAATGTGTTGACGTTCTTGTTTGTTGCATTACTCACTGAATAGAACTACCCAATGTCACATGCGTGAGTTTCAGGGACAGCTGAAGGACTCTGATGATGGTAGTTCTCCTCCAGACCAGGGGTTGGCACCGTTGTTTAATGCCTTTACTTCTCCTCCCTGTGCAGGATGGAAGATTGACACCTGTTCCACTTCGGACTTCACTTCCGTCAAGCATTCTCCTGGTCTTGCCTCTTCCTACTTGGATCCCATATAACTTTCTCCTCTTCTGCCTCACCTCAGTCTCATCTTGGACTCAAGTTTCAAAATACCTAACAATCATAGAGCTCTTTTTTTTATTTGTTTGTTTCTCAGAATATCCAGGGATCACAAAAGTGCTCTCACCCTTTTCTGACTTGATTTCTGTCATTCTTACACCAGTTAGACCTGGTACATACTGATATGGATACAGTTAATAATGCATCATTTTATTTGTTTTGGCTTTCTCTCTATACTGAAATACCATTTTAACCAAAAAAAATGATCATTTTGAAATGGGTCTCCAAGTTTGAAAATGCCAGGTGTGGTGTAGCAGTATATATAGCAGTGGCAGTGTTGATAGGGAAAATGGAGCTCTCTGAAAACGCTGATGTATGATTGTCATGTGATTAAACCCTGACTTCAGTTTGTTCCCTCGGTGAGCTCATATCTTCTGTCAGGTTTGTGCTTTCCTGATTTGCCTGCATTAGCTGACAGGCCTACATCTTGCAAGATTTGAACATTTTGTAAAATTCATTTTAGCTTGTCTCCCAGTCTATATTTTCCGATGTTTTGGAAACCTTGTACTCCCTTGTACTCTCCTCCTCGATCAGATATTCTGGTTGAGGGTGGTACTGCTGTTTCTCTTTGAGATTTTTCACATGTATTGTCCTCAGTGGCTAGCATGAAGTTTATTTCTGCTGGACAGTTGATTTTCTGTGAACTCCTGTCTTTAGCAAGACAAACATCTAGCTTTTATGAGGGTCTTTCTCTTTCTTTCTTTTGCACTTGCTATTCCTTAGCAAGATGTGGACTAATGGAACCCATCTAACTCTGGTACAGACAAGTCCTCCACTCTCCGAGTCCAGCACCAGGTTATCCTTTGGATTAAAAGAGATTGCTCCAGCCTTTGTTATGGCCATACCCTAAGCGACGGGGTCCCTGCAAATGAAAGCGGAAGTTATGGCCAGAATGAGCAGTAAGCATAATAGAGAGAGTGTAGATCTAGTGCACACTTACTGGAATTTAGAGTGCCGGGAACTAGTGCATAGCAAAATGAGTAATGCCAGTCTCTTCTACAGTGGTGATGTGAAAGCACACCAACGGTTGGTTCCCCATGAGGATGCAGGCCATTCAGAGGCCTACAAATGAGCCATGTATGTCGAACATTAAAAAAGAAAGCAGAGGAGTGTTTAGTTAAGTTGCTCACAATACTGTATGTGCATAAAAAGGACATTATCTTGTTTAGTTCTCAGTAGATTGAAACCACAGGAATGAACATACGAGATTTGTGTGCGTGACTGCATACACATGCATATGAAACATGAAAGGGAAGAAGCAGAGTCCGTTCACTTGATTAGGGAGTGACATACAGCAGACGTCTCTATGTCTCCCGTGACTGATTTCTAAGAGTACTGGACGACTTTCATGGATGCCTTGCATTGGATCTCCAGGAGGAAAGGCAGATATATCAGACACAGTTGATCTCTCATAGAATTTCAAATTGTTTGTAAATGACAGCATGTTAGACATAATTGTGACCGAGAACAACAATGACTGATCCAGCTTAACACCCTAAAAACAAATTACATGGATGCACATGAGGTGCTGGCTTTCTTTGCACTTCTTATGTCAAAGCATAGTTCAAAAGCCGGGAAGTTCAAATACAGTGGAACCTCGGTTCACGAACGTCTCAGTACACGTACAAATCGGTTTATGACCAAAAAGTTTGCCAAACTTTTGCCTCGGTTCATGACCACACACTCGGTATACGAACAAGCCAGTTTCCCTTTCGGTTTTTACATGTTCAGTCTCTCCCAGTGGATTTCCTGTGCAATGAGCAAAAGAGAGCGAGAGAGAGCGCGACACACACACACACAGGCAGAGGCAGCGCGAGAGAGAGAGACACACGCACACACACAGGCAGCGCGAGAGAGAGAGAGAGTGACACACACACACACATAGGCAGAGGCAGCGCGCGAGAGAGAGACAGACGCACACACACAGGCAGCGCGAGAGAGAGCGCGACACACACACACACAGGCAGAGGCAGCGCGAGAGAGAGAGACACACGCACACACACAGGCAGCGCGAGAGAGAGAGCGACACACACACACACATAGGCAGAGGCAGCGCGCGAGAGAGAGACAGACGCACACACACAGGCAGCGCGAGAGAGAGAGCGACACACACACACACATAGGCAGAGGCAGCGCGCGAGAGAGAGACAGACGCACACACACAGGCAGCGCGAGAGAGAGCGCGACACACACACACACAGGCAGAGGCAGCGCCCGAGAGAGAGAGAGGGCTGGACTCTTAAGGTAGAGAAGGCAGTTAAAGAATGCACTGGGCTTGATTTTGTTTTCACTTCTGTTTACAGCGATCGGTTCGTAGCGTGCATTATTGCAATGTTACTTTTCTTGGTGGTTTATTAAATTATGGATTTTTTCAAATGTTCATTTTTTTCCCTGTGCTTATAACTCATTAAAAGAAAGTGTTTTTAGCCAGCGGTTGGTAGCGCTATAGCGTGAACTATTGCAGTGTTAGTTTTCTCTGTTGTTCAAGGTTTTCTCAGTGTTATTCAATGTTTTTACATTTAGTTTACTATTACGCTGTACATTCTATGGTTTGATTAACTATATTTGTGCTTAAAAACTTAACAAATATATATATTTACATACAGTTTGTATGGTCTGGAATGGATTCATTGTATTTACATGCAATCCAATGGGGGAAATTGCTTCGGTTCACGACCAAATCGGTTTATGAACAGAGTTTTGGAATGAATTATGGTCGTGAACCGAAGTTCCACTGTATGCTAGTCGACAAAACCTTTATTTGAAACGCCTTATGGTCAGCAGAAAATGTCCGTGTACTTCGAAGGTGTTTGCATTTTGTTCACAAAAACTTGAGCGACAAGAAATCCTTTTTGATATTAAAACACATTCTTTCAGGCACTGTTAGAGATAGTCTACAAGCTTGAACAGAATGTTCATGTTGATGAAGTCCTTTCGGTTTGGAAAGGTCATCTGGCAGTTATCTGATACAAAATACACCTTGTACTACTACTGAGTTTATGGATGTGGTGAGAGAAGACATGCAGGTGACAGAGTGTGACAGAGCAAGATGTACAGGACAGGAAGAGATGGAACAAGATGTTCTGCTGTGGCGACCACTAACGGGAGCAGCTGAAAGAAGAAGAAGACAATTATTAAGTTGTCAATACAGAGTGTCTACTGAACAACAGGTAAAGGTTATGGTAGCTTGACAAAAACGCAAAATCTCCAAACTAAACCTGCTGATGTGCTTTTTAATGTATTTTTTGCTTTCATTTACATTTATTTGCTTAGAAGATTCTCTTATTCTAAGGGTCTTACAAAGGAAGTCAACTTAATGGAGTAAACATCAATCTGGGGGACTGTTTTGGAATGAGTGTTACAGAGAAAGGGTACAAAATTGATTCAAAAAATGGAGGAGCTCAAAACAAAATTCAAACGAGTGATACCAACACGTCCTAGGTTACAAAAATGAAATTCACCAAACAATTGAGTCTTCAGACACTTCTTATACACTTTGAGGGAATCCAAATTACAAACGGAGATGGGAAACTCACTACACCAGCTACACATGAAAGGAGCCTGAACTGAGATTGAATGTCAGGCAGAGGTGGCATCACCAGATGTATTCATCGGCAGACTTACATAGATAGATAGATAGATAGATAGATAGATAGATAGATAGATAGATAGATAGATAGATAGATAGATAGATAGATAGATAGATAGATAGATAGATAGATAGATAGATAGATAGTGTAAAAACATAAAATGATGTAATTGAACAAAATGTATGTGTGTAAGTACAGAAAATAGGACAGAATGATCAAACTTGTTTGTGTTTTGCGTACGTGACAAAAAGCATATATACTTTCTGGAAGTTTTCTTTCAATGATGTGTGTGACAAGAAAATATACCTTTAGGGTAAAGACTTTACCAATTGGAATAATACAAAATGAGTCAGGACGCTATTTTTATTGCTTACGTGGTCAACGATCAGGAGACTAGAAAGGTATAAAAGAGCAAGGACATCTGCGCTCGAGGCAGATGAAGTGCGGTGTCCTAGGACTGTATTTCTCTGTCATTTTACCCTTGTCTGGTATGTATCAATAAAAGGTTTTTACTAATTTTAATTTCTTCTCTGTCTTCAGTCACAAAAAAGTGTCCACAGTTTTTTGGCGCCCGGACATGGGGCAAGAGACGGCCGGTCGACTCCTCCAGCAAGACCATTTCAGTGATCCGTCTTACCAGCGGACTGCCGTCAACTTGAGCTCCGGCAGCAGAGCATGCAGCTCCGGCAAAAGTTAGGACTGCCCTGTCCTGAAAGAGTTCTTGCGTGAGGAGCCCCTGGTCTCCTCTTTGCTACATCCACGGTGACTGAACGGATTTCCAGACAGAGCTTGCACACTTCCAGGCTGGGGTAAGCACCGGGGAATTTCCGAACATTTTTTTATTTTCTAAATTACGGGAGGGCGAGTTTCCTGTTGACCGTCTAGTCATATTCATATCTCAACGGGTTGCTTAAGGTGATGGAGACTTGACCCAAGCAGTTTGACGCATACGAAAGGTCTGACGAAAGGATACTGGCCTCACCCATATCCTAGACTCGGCTGGACGTATTGATGTAGTATTCTGCTGAACCGAATCAGACACGAAGTCACCTGAGCTGGAATCCGGGGATGTGAGTGGACAGGCTAACGGGACGAGTAACGGGGTGGTATATATATATATGGAAACATAAACAGAAAAAGAGCACAGATTGCAGGTTTGCTGTTAGGACGGAATAAATAAATCTACATACTAATAGGAATACCGTGTTCTCCTGGGAACTGGGACAGGACCGATAGTTGGGTGTCTCCCCTTGGGACTAAAGAAGGGAACAGTAAGGGAATAGTGAGTGGCACACTTAATACCTCGCTGATTCATACGTACAAGGGATTAGACGAATCAGTATATAGTTGCAAAATTAAATACAGGACCCGGGAAGAGCAAGGGGACATAATGGGAACTTATAACAGTAAGCCTGTTAATCGCCGCACAGGGGGATCAAAATCATTAATGCTGGAAGAATTATTTTCGGAGAATCAACAGACGCCCCATAAAAATGGGTCTCCTAGGAAATTTATAGAAAAGAAGAGAGGTTTAGATTTCAAGAAGGCATGTAGGAAATGGAATAGACAGAGTGGTGGGCGTTAGCCGATAGAGGGGACAGGAGATGCAAGTGAAATACAGGAAGCTAGGAAGATCCTGTGTAGGAATAAGCACGGTTGTTATAATAGTGGACCGTATCGAATGGATATGTTCGATAGATGGGAATTAGTAATAAAAGACAGGAATTTAGAAGCAGTACAGAAACAGAATGAATTGTTGCGGGCAAATGAGGGAAAGGCTAAAAAGGAGAAAGAGGAATTACTAATTACATTACAGAAAGTTCAGACAGGCACTGAACCACAGGCAGACGGGAGGAAAAGGAAGAATAATCCAAATAAAGACCCCCTTTATCCTATTATTTTTTCCTCTCCTCAGTACCAACCTCAGGCACCTCCATTATCCTCTCCTCTATCCCCCATTCCGACTGCCCCCCCTACACTACAACTGGCAGAAGTTTCCCCCGATGATCCCCCAGGCACAGATCACTATGACCCACCCCGTACTAGACAAACCCCCGTCTCCAAATGCACTCGAAGTCAAACCTCCACTCACAAACCAGCTCCAACTTTTTTCTCTCCAAATCCTTCACCTTTACTTACTTGCCCTTTAATAGAAGTTCCCAATCCCCATTATAACCCTGCCCATCCAGCCGGACCCCAAAATCCCACAACAGTTATGATAAATCGGAACTGGGACATCCAAGAACTAAAGGATGTCGTGAATGCACTTCCAGATCCAAAGGAAGTACGAGGACTAAAATTTGTTGAACAACTTGATCAGTTAGATAGCATGTATAAGCCTAACGCTGCTGAATGGACCCAGGTACTTCGTCGAAAGCTTGGGACCACATGGGCCACTGTTTGCAGGGGTGTCCGCAATGACGTTCCATGGGTATGGAACCCAGCTTTAACTCGAGGACAGGAGATTGGTGGAGAAGGCGAATTTAACCCACAATGGGAGGCGTTGTGACAAAATATTGCAGAAAAATATAAAAAAGGAACGGACTGGTCCCTTATTTCTGCTGCAAAACAAAAGAGAGACGAGACGGTTGATGAATGGGCACATAGGATTCAAGACCTTATGGCTAATCACTCGGGCTTGGAAAATGTTGATGACCGCACCCGAGCTGCAGTTCCACCTTTTGTTTCCGGTTTGCGCCTTGATATACAAAACAAGGTCCGCACTTCCTGTATTGGGTGGGAAAGTGCCGCGTTTGATGAAGTCAAACGACATGCTGAACATGCCGAAAAACAAACTAAGCAGAAGGAATCGGACTCTCATGCCAAATTATTGGCAGCACAGATGAACTATTATACCAGGAATACTCCTGACCGAGGCCGAGGATATGGCCTTAGAGGAAGGGGACGAGGACGAGGAAGAGGTGGTTTTGGAGCTCCTCCTGCTGACCACAATAAGAATCCTTTTATTCCCTCTCCCTTTAATCCCAATGTTAATTCCTACTCTTGCTACGCCTGTGGTGAAACTGGACATTTTCGTCGGGAGTGCCCTCACAGACAGCAACAGCCCCCGCCTCCCCCTATTCCACCTGTTTTTTCTGACACCCCTGACCAACAATACTGGCCATAGGAAAACGCAGGGACCTCCAGCCACTCTTTTCAACTACCTTTGCTCACCCATAATTCAGAGACTGATCCTTTACTGACATTGTTCGTTGATGGCACTGAGACTATTTTCTTAATCGACACTGGTGCCACTCGATCTACCCTCTCGCTGGCAAAGGTCCCTGCCTCGAACGAGACTGTTACTGTGCTTACTGCTTCTGGACAACCTCACCTTCTCCAAGTATCAAAACCTCTTCAAGTCCAGTCACGTCCTGGAGGACATACCTTACTGCATCGTTTTCTTTTAAATCAGCTCTGTCCAGTTAACCTTTTAGGAAGAGATCTCATGACAAAACTTTCTCTTTCTATTTCTATGACTGACAAAGGTTTTTTCTGTTCTACCCCCAAGTTGTTGTGTCAAATTGCCCCTTACCCCAAACCCTCTTTTGCAGCTTGGACTTTAAATATTTCCCCACACACCATTCTCCTCAAAGCCCTACACTCTTTTTCCCCTGTCTCTTTCCCAATTTACAGGCCCCTGACATTTTACACTGTACTGCCCAATACTTCCCTATAGAAGTAGACACCCCCTGGCTAGAATCTTTCCTTACTTCTGGTACTCGCCCCGAAATCCTTCACATCTCCTGTGTTTTTATTTCATCCACAAAGGCAGCTGCTTCTGTTCATCTTACATGCTCACAACATATATTTTATCTTGGCGGCTCAGTGCCTCATATTTCCTTAGCTAAATCACGCACTGTTAAATGGGGGGAAATAGGACCATGGGTAGAAAAATGCCTTGAAAGAACAGACTGGTTACAAGTTACTCCAGGAATTTTTGATACTCCTGACCGTTTAATAACTAAAGTGGTGTTTCAAACTGATTGTTTAGTACATCACGCTTTGTGCCGTCCTTCCTCTTTTTCTTGTTCATTGCAAACCACTTTCCCTTCTTGGCTCTCTATGCTCCCTGATTCACTGTGGTCCCAGGGAAAGAATGATTATGGAAGGATAGCCCATTGTGAGCCTCTGGTGATCCACCCGAAATCCTCCTTCCGCCCGCACTGTGCCCAATATCCTCTGTCTCCCGAAGCAGAGGCTGGCATCTCCGCCGTACATTCCGATCTCGTCAAACGCAGTGCCATTATTCCAATTGAATACTCTCCAGTCAATTCCCCCATTCTACCTGTAAAAAAGGCTGACGGTTCATGGCGTTTCGTACTTGACTTGCGACAAGTAAATTCTGCCATCTTCCCTAGGGCCCCTATCGTCCCTAATCCTTCCACTATCCTCTCTACTATCCCTCCTTCCGCTCGGTACTTCTCCGTTATTGACCTAGCTAATGCTTTCTTTTCTATCCCTGTACACCCTGATTCTCAATTTTGGTTTGCTTTTACTTTCCAAAACCGCCGTTGGACATGGACCGTCATGCCTCAGGGATACACTGAAGCCCCTTGTGTATATGGACAAGCTCTTGCCCAAAATTTAGAAGGCTTTTGGCCGGACAGAGGTAGTACATTGATACAGTATGTAGATGACATAATGATATGTAGCGCTACGGAAGAAGATTGTACAAAAGATACCCAGAAATTGTTGCTGTTTTTGGGGGACAATGGCCATAAAGTTTCTAAAGTTAAGCTGCAGCTAATCAAAACAACTGTAAAATATCTAGGTCATGACATTATGTATGGAACAAGAGCTCTCTCTAGCGATCGCATTACAGCCATCCAAAATCTTCCTAGACCGGTCACAAAACAACAGGTTATGTCTGTTTTAGGTATTCTGGGCTACTGCAGACAGTGGGTTCTAAATTTTACTGAAAGAGCACAGCCGTTGCAACAATTGGCTAATACTCCTGGCATCCCCCTTTCTGGCCAGGTCCAATGGAATGAACAGGCTGAGAAGGCTCTCTGTGACCTAAAAACTGCTCTTCTATCTGCGCCCGCGCTTGGTTTGCCTGATCGTTCTCGTCCATTCACTTTGTTCGTGGACGAAAAGCAGGGATTTATGAATGCAGTACTGACGCAACAACATGGAGATAAACAAAGACCGGTGGCTTATTTTTCTAAAAAACTGGATCCAGTGGCCGCAGCACTTCCTCCGTGTCTTCGTGCTGTGGCTGCAACAACAGAAGCTGTATTAGCAAGCACGGATGTAGTTCTCATGAGCCCCCTAACAGTTAAAGTGCCTCACGCTGTACATTCTATCCTAGTACAAGCCAAAACTTCACATCTCACTACTGCTAGGGCAATACACTATCAGAATGTACTCTGTACTTTGTCAAATGTTACAATTGAAAGATGCTCCACTTTAAATCCAGCCACTCTTCTCCCAATTAACAATGAAGGAGAACCACATAATTGCCATGATGAAATAGCAAAGGTTGTAAAACCTAGAGTAGATCTACAGGAAACACCTTTAGAAACTGGAGAAATGATTTTTGTGGATGGATGTTCCTTGCGATTGAAAAATGGAGCACCCTCAACCAGTTACGCAGTGGTCCAAGGGGACCGCCTGCTGGAAGCAAATCGAATTTCATCAAGCTTGAGTGCACAAGCAGCTGAACTCGTAGCACTCACTCGAGCATGTCAGCTGTCTGAAGGGAAGATCGTAACAATTTATACGGATTCCAGATATGCTTTTGGAGTCTGCCATGATCATGGAGCACTATGGAAACTAAGGGGATTTAAGACCAGTACTGGCAAACCCATCCAACATCAGAAATTGATCGAATCCCTTTTAGAAGCTATAACCAAACCATCGAAGCTAGCGATTGTTAAATGTCAAGCTCACACAGGAAAACAGGATCCTGTTAGCAAAGGAAATGAATTAGCTGACCACTTTGCTAAAGAGGCTGCATATAATAACACACCAATTTCTTTATTCCAACAGAGAAATGACCAGGACCCTGATAATCGAATTATTTCTTTACAGAGTGCAGCCACGGATATCGAAAGGAGAAAATGGCCCAAAGAAGGGTGCCTCTCTGATGGAGTCTGGACTCATAAACACACTAACAAACCTTTTCTCCCAAAAGCCTCTTTCCCAGGAATGGCAAAAATCGCCCATGGCCTCGATCACGCAGGTAGAGATGCCATAATAATACATTTTATTTATATAGCGCCTTTCCCATGCTCAAGGCACTTACAGAATATAATAAAGAACAGCAGAATATACAGTATATAGCATTGAACAAACCAGATAAATAAATAAAGAAGATTAAGACAGTAAATTCTGAAAAAAAAAACAGACAACATAATTGATGGTGTAGCACACACATACAGGTTACATTGGCATCTTGACAGAGACGTAAACTGAGAGAAAGGTAATAAAGTCAAGTACAGCTAAAAGCCTTCCTGAACAGATGAGTTTTGAGTTGTTTTTTAAAAGAATTCATGGAGTCAGCTGACCTGATTAATTTTGGTAGGTCATTCCAGAGTCTGGGCACTATACAGCTGAAGGCCCTGTCACCCATAGAGTGTAGATTAGTGAGGGGCACAACAAGATTACCAGAATCAGAGGACCTTAGTGGGCGGGCAGGCACATAGTGATGGAGGAGGTCACTGATGTAGTTTGGTGTGAGGTTATTTAAAGCTTTGTAGGTTATTAGTAGGATTTTATATTCGATTCTGTAGGACACAGGGAGCCAGTGAAGATGGAGCAGGATGGGTGTGATGTGCTCGCTGCTGCTGGTTCGAGTAAGGACTCTTGCAGCTGAGTTTTGAATAAGCTGGAGCTGTGATATAAGATTAGAAGGGGCACCTGCCAGTAGGGAATTACAATAATCGATGCGGGATGTGATAAAAGCATGGACAAGTTTCTCAGCATTAGAGAAGGAGAGGAAGGAGCGAACACGGGATATGTTACGGAGGTGAAAGTAAGAAAGTTTCTTAATGTGATTTATGTGGGTGGAATAAGTGAGGGAGGAATCAAAAATGACACCAAGATTTTTTACAGTAGAGGCAGGTCTGATGAGATCACTGCCAAGATGGACTGGGAAGGAGCTCATTTTATTAAGTTGCATTTTAGTCCCAATTTTCAGGAGTTCAGTTTTATTGCAATTTAATTTTAAAGAGTTCTGCTCCATCCAGGTTTTAATTTCACTAAGGCAGGTTGTGAGCTGAGAAAGCTCTGATGAAGTTCCACTTTTAACATTGAAGTAGAGCTGGGTATCATCTGCATAAAAATGATAACCCAATCCATAACTATGGATAATATGGCCAAGGGGAAGCATATAAATACAGAAAAGCAGAGGACCAAGGACAGAGCCCTGAGGGACTCCTTGTGTGACTGGCACGGAGTTGGATCTGCTGTTGCCAAGACTAACAAACTCTTGCCTATCAGTCAGATAGGACTTGAACCACTGGAGGGCAGTGCCAGAGATACCCAGCATGTTCTCCATTCTGGACAGTAGGATGTCATGTCTAACAGTGTCAAATGCTGCACTGAGGTCTAACAGAATTAATATGCTAGTTTGTCCAGAGTCTGCTGCCATAAGCAAATCATTGGTTACCCGTAGCAGAGCAGTTTCACAGCTGTGCCGTGCCCTGAATCCAGACTGAAAGGGTTCCATCAAATTATTAGAGGTTAGGTAATTGGTGAGTTGGGAAGCTACAACACGCTCAAGAACTTTTGACAGGAAAGGTAAGTGGGAAATAGGCCGGAAATTGTTAAGATTGTCAGCATCAAGGCCAGACTTTTTTAACATTGGGGTTACAGAAGCAATTTTAAAAGTGAGCGGCACGGAGCCAGTGTCAAGGGATGAGTTTATTATTGTTGTAACAGTCGGGATTATGGCATGAAGGCAGGATTTAAGTAGTGTGGTGGGGATGGGGTCCAGTACACAAGTAGTCGGCCTCATCTTACAAAGCAGGTTATTAACAAACGCAGAAGTGACTGGTGAGAACTTAGAGAAGGAGCTGGATGGAGTGGGAGAACAGGGAGAGATATAAACAGATGATATATTTATGTTAGTTGAATTATTTAGATCTTTAATTTTGTTACGGAAAAAGTGGAGGAATTCCTCACAGACTTCAGTAGAAGAGGTAGCTGGACCAGATGCGGGTTCGAGTAGTTTATTAACTACAGAGAACAAAACCCTTGGGTTATCATGGCCACTTTCTATTATTCTGCCATAATGGATGTTCTTGGCAGAAGTTAGTGCTTCTCTGTAAGCTCTTTGGTGGTCAGAGAAAGCCTGGATGTGCACGGTGAGGCCAGTCTTACGTGACATTCTCTCAAGGCGTCGGCCAGCTGCTTTCATAGATCGCAATTCTGAGTTATACCAAGGAGCTGAGCGCTTAAAGGAAACCTCCTTATGTTTTAAAGGAGCTGTTTTATCTAATGCTGAGTGAAGGGCTGTGTTATAGTGGTCAACAAAACTATCTAGTGTTGGTGGAATACAGTAGGTGCAGACAGTAAAAGATCAGAAATGGATCCAGAAAGGATAGAGGGACAGATATTTTTAAGGTTTCTGTAAGAAATTTGTCGTTTACAGGTAAGAGGTGGGAGAGGTAATGAGACAGTGAAAAATACTGCTTTATGGTCAGAGAGTCCCAAATCAGTGCTGTAAATGTTGTAAATGCCATGGTTCGAGATGTTGAAAAACATTGGGAAGCTGTAGGTTTCTCTACATATGCAGAGCAATTTTGCAGACGCTGTGCAATATGTCAAAAGTTTAATGTGGGAAAAGGTACCCAGGTAAGTCCCGCCGTTACCCCTAATCCAATGGGTCCGTTTGAACACCTCCAAATGGATTTCATTGAACTAACCCCGTCTAAAGGGTACCGATATTGTCTTGTGATTGTCGATGTGTTCTCCCGATGGGTAGAGGCTTTCCCTTCAAAACACAACGATGCCAAAACAGTAGCTAAAGCACTAATTAAAGAGATTATTCCAAGATGGGGTATCCCTCAAAAGTTACAAACAGATAATGGCACTCATTTTGTGAACTCCGTTATAAATGAATTAACCACCTGGCTACAAATTAATGTGCACCATTATTGTAAATACCATCCCCAAAGCGGAGGCATCGTAGAACGATGCAATGGCACTTTAAAAGCTAAACTCGCAAAAATTTGTGAACAAACTAATTTATCATGGCCGGATGCACTACCCTTAACTTTAATGGGACTAAGGGGACGGACACACCGACAACTGGGACTATCGCCGTTTGAGATTCTGACCGGACGTCCCATGCCCATTGGCATGGTTGTAGGAAATGTGAATTTGCATACTGTCGACAATGATCTTCTCTCTAGTCTTGCAGGTCTCCGAACCTCGTTGAAGGAAGTCCACCAGCAGGTTAATCGAGCCTGGAGGACCAGCCCACCTTCTAAGGATTTACCAATTCCCTTGGGCACCTGGATCTTGGTTCGAGATACTCGGAGGAAACACTGGCATCAGCCTAGGTGGAGAGGACCATTCCAAATTCTTCTATCCACACCACATGCCGTGAAAGTTGAAGGACTGCCTGCCTGGATCCACGCATCGCATTGCAAGAAATGGCTATCTTAAAAATACTTTTTCTGTTGACTGTTACCCGCACCCTCTCAGGCTACCCAAGGATGGGTGGTGATCTCTATCTAAGTACTTTACCGCCTCTATGGAAAGGGCATATATGCTACATGAGGAGCACATGTCTCGTATAGCTTCTTCCATTTTCTCCTCCCCATCCCCTTCCCCCCCTCCCCCTTCATCAACCATTTCAATTTAATTCTACTGCCCACATCATTTTGTTCAAAAAGGGGGGAGTGTAAAAACATAAAATGATGTAATTGAACAAAATGTATGTGTGTAAGTACAGAAAATAGGACAGAATGATCAAACTTGTTTGTGTTTTGCGTACGTGACAAAAAGCATATATACTTTCTGGAAGTTTTCTTTCAATGATGTGTGTGACAAGAAAATATACCTTTAGGGTAAAGACTTTACCAATTGGAATAATACAAAATGAGTCAGGACGCTATTTTTATTGCTTACGTGGTCAACGATCAGGAGACTAGAAAGGTATAAAAGAGCAAGGATATCTGCGCTCGAGGCAGATGAAGTGCGGTGTCCTAGGACTGTATTTCTCTGTCATTTTACCCTTGTCTGGTATGTATCAATAAAAGGTTTTTACTAATTTTAATTTCTTCTCTGTCTTCAGTCACAAAAAAAGTGTCCACAGTTTTTTTGGCGCCCGGACATGGGGCAAGAGACGGCCGGTTGACTCCTCCAGCGAGACCATTTCAGTGATCCGTCTTACCAGCGGACTGCCGTCAACTTGAGCTCCGGCAGCAGAGCATGCAGCTCCGGCAAAAGTTAGGACTGCCCTGTCCTGAAAGAGTTCTTGCGTGAGGAGCCCCTGGTCTCCTCTTTGCTACATCCACGGTGACTGAACGGATTTCCAGACAGAGCTTGCACACTTCCAGGCTGGGGTAAGCACCGGGGAATTTCCGAACATTTTTTTATTTTCTAAATTACGGGAGGGCGAGTTTCCTGTTGACCGTCTAGTCATATTCATATCTCAACGGGTTGCTTAAGGTGATGGAGACTTGACCCAAGCAGTTTGACGCATACGAAAGGTCTGACAAAAGGATACTGGCCTCACCCATATCCTAGACTCGGCTGGACGTATTGATGTAGTATTCTGCTGAACCGAATCGGACACGAAGTCACCTGAGCTGGAATCCGGGGATGTGAGCGGACAGGCTAACGGGACGAGTAACGGGGTGGTATATATATATATGGAAACATAAACAGAAAAAGAGCACAGATTGCAGGTTTGCTGTTTGGACGGAATAAATAAATCTACATACTAATAGGAATACCGTGTTCTCCTGGGAACTGGGACAGGACCGATAGTTGGGTGTCTCCCCTTGGGACTAAAGAAGGGAACAGTAAGGGAATAGTGAGTGGCACACTTAATACCTCGCTGATTCATACGTACAAGGGATTAGACGAATCAGTATATAGTTGCAAAATTAAATACAGGACCCGGGAAGAGCAAGGGGACATAATGGGAACTTATAACAGTAAGCCTGTTAATCGCCGCACAGGGGGATCAAAATCATTAATGCTGGAAGAATTATTTTTGGAGGATCAACAGACGCCCCATAAAAATGGGTCTCCTAGGAAATTTATAGAAAAGAAGACAGGTTTAGATTTCAAGAAGGCATGTAGGTTAGAAATTTTTTTAGGCCACCACCACAATGTACATGGGGAAATAATATTTTTTAAAAGTATATCATGTTTGGGTGTATTATTTTTGTAACACCTGAACATACCTGATATTGTTGAAATAGTGTATGCCAGAGTATATGATTTTAATATTTTTCCTTCCCCACTCTCCTATCCTTGTAGACTCTTTTTGTTTTAACCTTAAACTCGGTTTACTCTGGAGGCTATCAAGTATAATTTTATGCTTTACCATTGCACACTCTGTCCATCATCACTACAAATATAATTCACAATCTCAGATGCTGTTTCTGTGGATTTTGCTGCCGTCTATAAACCTAACACATATTCTCACATACTCTCACATTACTTGCTTTCCTGTATTTTGTCTATTCGGGTTTTGTTACTCTAAAGCTTTCATATTATATATTTCTTATTCAATGGTTGTTTAAGAACAGCCAGGTAGGGTCGAACCAATGCTTCAAACCCAGGGTCCCCTCCGCTTCCCCATATTAGGGGGCAGTGCAGTGCAGTAGTTATCGCAGCCTCACTTGTCAGGGTCCTGGACTTAAATCCCAGCCTTGCGACTCCCCCTTTCTGGGTTTGCTGCAGATATTCAAGTATTATGCCAAAAATAAATTCGTCAGGCTGATGAAACTAATCTGGCTGAAGGTGTGTGCGTGAGCAGGACATCTTGTCACTGCTGCCAGATTAAGGAGTGGCTTCTCGAAAAAAACTGAATGGTTAAAATAAGGCACACACACAAAAAAAAAACTCGCACAGAACAGCAGCCGATTAGTTTACCTCTGTAACAATAAGCACCTCGTGAAAAGTTTTCTTGTGTTTCTTGAACTTTGCTCTCGTAGTTAATCTGAACAACAAAGCCCTGCCAGCTCTCTTACAGTCACACCCCACCCACCGGCTGCACTTTTTGACATAACGGCGGGCTGCCAAAGTCGGTTCTGCTTATTATCGTCCAAACCCCTCAGGGAGAAGAAGCCTGTGATCAGTGAAGAAATGTCCGACGATCAGTCAGCATCCGGGGATACTTACCTGAAGGAATATAAAGGCTATCATTTCCTTAAGGAGAAAACTTCTTCGGAGTACATCCAGTCATTGGAAGACTTTGAAATTCGGGACAGCGATGTGTTTCTCGTGACGTATCCAAAATCAGGTAAGGCCGGGGTGTTTAAAAGAAATAAGAACTGATGAGAAGCCGGCGAGGAGTGACACATGAGGCAAAATATGGAGTGGTCTTAATGCTGATACGTGTGACCACGTCCTGAAACGGGACACTGCAATAAAGCGCATGCTCACAAGGCTATGTACTGAACGTTTTACAAAAGAATGCAGGGGTGGATTATTTCATACGAGTTTAGCTTATTTTAAAACGAGGCTTTTATTATAGCATTTAAAATTGGAAGTTATTTTTCATTATTCTTTAATTAATATTTATTTGGATTTGGCGGTATGCTGCCAGGTTTAATTGTTGCGACTGAAATTGACACAGTTTCAGATCGATATAAACCTGGACGAGCAAGACAAAAGCAAATGCACTTTTTAAACCTCTTCAAAGTGTCGAAAAATTAAACTTAAAAAAGCGGTTGCAGCTCATGGCGGTGGTTAACGCTGCCGCGTCGCAGGTCCAGTCAGTAGCGGCTGAATCCCCGGTTCTAATGCTGTCTGCTCAGGGTTTGCACGATCCTTCCGTTCAGGTACTCGTTTTCCGAAAAAAACGTCCTGCATAGCTGGGCCTTTTCGGTTAGGGGGTCGGTGGTGAAGGGGGTTGACGATGAAGGAGACGGTCCGGCACGGGACCAATTTTTTTTAGGGGAGGCGCTTTTGAAAGTGGAGCACCCGGAGGAAAACCACACAGACACAGGAAAAACATGTAAACTCCATACAGGGAGGACTGGGACGAGAACCCCTGGACATGAACCCCGGTCTCCTTACCACGAGGCGATAGCACTGCCATCGTGCTGCCCCAGAGATTCGTTCATGAATTTTCAAAGAAGGCACTATATAACATATGAATAAATAGAAAAGGCACTATATAGGTCGGTAATGTGCACTTTTTTGTCGATTAGTGTTAATACAGAATAGGACTGAATGCTTTTTGTAAGCACTCCTATCTATCTGTTATATAGTGTCCTTCCTAGCTATCTGCATGTTATACAGTGCGTCTCTTATCTATCTATCTATCTATCTATCTATCTATCTATCTATCTATCTATCTATCTATCTATCTATCTATCTATCTATCTATCTATCTATCTATACTAAAGTTACCATTTATCTATCGGGCTGCAGAGTTAACAGTAGATTGCCAGGTACTTGCAGATAGGAAAGTTCTTCTGATTGCCTGTGTAGACACATATAAGCCACAAGAGGGCAGTAAGCTCTTTGATGTTCAGTATATGGTGCTATAAAAGTATTTACTTTGAGGACATCAGAGTACATGACAGCGGACTAGTTATCTCCCCCTAGCGGAGACAGACAGACAAAGAGTGAGGGAAACATCCATCCATCCATTTTCCAACCCGCTGAATCCGAACACAGGGTCACGGGGGTCTGCTGGAGCCAATCCCAGCCAACACAGGGCACAAGGCAGGAAACAATCCTGGGCAGACAAATGTAGTTCTGCTGCCTGGTGACTCAGAAGCTGTTAAAGTCACGTTGTCTCTTAAAAGAAACAGGAAGGGTAATGGGATACTTGGGCAGGTAAGACTGACCTTCTAAGTACAGATCAAGATCCACTTTCAAGACTGCTAGATAGTCCTTTGTCCAAAAGTAATTTTGGTGATGGCCTTGAATTTAAAACTGAGGTAGGGTCCATGACAAAGCCCCTGATATCAACAGGATTCATTAAATTATCATAAACACATAAGTACTTTAGATATACAAACTGTTTATATTCTGAAATATAACTTCACCTCACCAACAGCTTTAAAATGTCTCACTCTGTAGTATAATTTCATGCACTTCTTCAATTCTCCAGGTACAGTGTGGACCCAGCAAATCGTGACCCTGATCTTTGAGGATGACTGCACTGAGGACTACCAGAAGAACATCGAGCGAATGCCTTGGATTGAGTTCCCAATGGATGGCTATGACTTTGTGAATCGTCCATCACCTCGCCTCTATGCCAGTCACCTGCCGTACCATCTGGTGCCCAAAGCTTTGAAGGAAAAGAAAGCCAAAGTGAGTCACAGAAACAAAAGCAATTGTTTGATCACACTGATAGAGAGGAAGGTCGTTAGATTTAGTCAATTATGAGTGTCATTTCCATGAAGTCAAGTCGGATGACACCTTGTAAATAATTTGACTTAAATAAGATTTATTACACGTTACTTAATTCAAAGTTGTAATTCAAAGGAATCGGAAGAGAAGTGAACAAGAATCATGAATCAGATGGGTGGTGCTTGCACATGCTCTTTGAACATCTGCATGCGTAACAGAAGACACTGCTGACATCACACGTGCGCTACATCACTGAATCTTTTCTCTCGTACTCGCAAATAAATTTGTGTGACTTATTGAAAAGAGCCATTCATTAAGAATAAATTGTTAGCGAGTGTGTGTTTTACCCAAGCAATATCACACACTAGCCTTACTGCATTTTCTCTTTATCTGCGATGAAGTATTTTGGTAGACAAATATTCAGTTAACAGCGCATTGACGGTTTTATTCTTGTAGCCATGTTAGTTGCATGCAGTGGTAAACTTGGCTACAAAAGAGCCGTTCTCAAGTTTCTTTTTAATGTTGTTCTCATTTATGATCTCTCGTTTTACGTTCACTGCTGTGTGTTGGGTTTTCTGATCCCTTAAGGATGCCATGTTAGGTGTTTACGATGGATGCAACCCTTGTTGTTGCTTTGGGTTCTTTGAGCGACAGTGTGAACCTGCTATTGTGTAGGATGAAGTTCTGTTTGCTTTAGTCTGTTGCATATCAATAACTTAGGCATACTTATTGTTAATAGTGAAATCAGTGAGTATTATTTGTACCGCAATGTCCTCGAAGAATACAAGGATTTGAGTTTATTGTCTTATGGTTGTGATGTCCAATATAAATATCATAATGGGGCAACTCAGTTATCCAGCTTTACCTAGAATAGAATTGCATCTGAGCCCCAAATGTAGAATTTTAGGGTGTACCCACACTAGGCCGGTTTGTTTCGTATCGTGCCCAAGCGTGATTATCCCCCTTCCCTACTCATCCCGCCAGCCTGCACTCACACCGCACGTAACATTCTGGGCCCGGGCCCGCTTTCATCATGACCGTGCGACTTCTTGTAAAGCCAAAACAAGGTCCAAACACGGTGTGACAGCATGCATCTCAAAATGATTTGACTTATTTTGTGGTTGTTTTGGAGACATGGAGGACAGGATAATATTCTACTCTCTTACAGATTTAATGAGTGTGCAGGGCAGCATTTTGCTGTTAATCGTGCTGCACGTCCGAGAACGTGATGAATGATGTTAAGGGAGGAATTTGCAGCTATTCTTGCCAACTACAATTCACGTTCATATGTAATGTGAGAACAAAAACCTGTTTCTGACTCAAAAGATATTGAATGAAATGAGAATTGTACGATCTGACTTGTCGCATCATTGAAGTCGTGTCTGTTTTCCGTGTTCGGGCACGTTTAGCGATCACACTGTTCCTGAATGCTACCGAACCGTGCTTGGGTCTAACTCTTCCAAGTGGGCCAGGGCATTGTACAGTTAGCCCAGCACAGAGCGATCACACTAGTCAAATGAACTGGACTTTGAGGGGGTTACATGTGGACGAACCTGCTTGGGCATGGAATGAATTGTCAGTGTGAGTACACCCTTAATTCTAGAAAATGGAGTACAAGAAGAACAAAAAGGAAATACAAAAATAAAGAAAACTGAACTTGTCTCTGTTAGGCTGTGGTGAAGCGAGTTAGGGGTCTGTGGCAGTGCAGAATTTTAGCATAAAAACAGAGCCCTCACATTTGGTGTGTGTGGGTGCGCGTCGCTGCAATGCCCTGTGGAGCGTTTAATGGGGAAATTGGCAGATTGCGTATTCACGTGCAAACACAGTCAGTTCATCTGGTTTTCTCCACTGTTTGTTGGGCAAAGCAAAGCGTATAAAGCGAACCTGAGTAGGGCTGAGAAGAAGATGATCAGATTAAGAGATAGAGAACAGGGGTACGATCACTGGTGTGAGAGATTCGGGAAGAAAGAAAGAATGAGAGAAGCTATGGTAGAAAAATCAGGAAAGAGTCTGTATGAGCAAAGACGAGAATTGGGAGTGTAAGCATGTGTGGTGGACAGGAGGCAAGGTGATCAGGAGGTGACCCTGCAGAGATTGAAGAAAATGGTGTTCCAGGGACTGAGAGTTCAGGGAATTAAGAACAGTTGATTGGCAATGGACACTTAGGGATGTTGGTGAGATGATGGAGGCTGGATTTGGGGATCCCAGGGGGGTGATGGACTGAGGTGGCTGGATTTTAAAGGATGATCATGTCTGGTGGTGTCTTGGTGGGTGAAAGAGAAAGATGCACTGAGGCTTGCAGGAGAAGAGAACAGAAGTTGTTCCAAGTTCTCCAGTGATAAACCAAGTCCTCAAACAATTTAGAAGTGGTGATTAGTACAATATCCCAAATAAATACATAGTTATAGAGATAAAATTGACTGCATTTGTTATTTTAGTGATCCAGCAAGGGAGAATATGGTGCCGCAATGACGTTTGCTGTCCCCTTGTGAGTCGCCCACTGACATGAAGTTGTCCAACACCATTTTATTATCTCCAGGTGTGCTTTTGAATTGGAGCAGCCAGTTCTGCTGGATAAGGTAGAGCAGATCACCGAGTTAAAGAGGTTGCTGGGGCGTATAAAAAGACAGAGTGAAAGTAGGTGACTGATCACTGAGTAACTTACCTGAGGAGATGAACAAGCAGCTGGCAACACGTGATTGCAAACATGCACACTCATGGTGAACGTCTGATATAGCGTCACAGAGGGGGACGGAGGGTACATGACTCGATGTCACTTTCTGCTGGGGGACTCCAAAAGATGTGATTGGCTGGGATCAAAAGGGCTAGCCGTATAAAACCAAAGTCCAGACCACCTGGGGTCTTCTTTTGACCGGTCTTCAGGCTGAACAGAACGTCTTTACTGCTGGGTTAGTGGAGCAGAGAGAAGCATGTTTAAGTTTGTATGTTAGTGAGGGCAGTTTACTGCCATCTTGTATATATGATTGGGTGGACATAATCTGTGTGTGTGGGTGCTTTTTCATTATTGTCATTCTGCATTATTTTTTTCACTTATTGTTTTCTGTTTGTCCTTTGTGAACTGTCTGTGGAAGAAGAAGAAAGAGGAAAAAAAGGCTTTTAGTTTATTTTTGCTGGATTTGTATTCATTACTTTTTTCTCTGGAATTGTTATAAATAGCAGCTGCACTTATTTTTCTTGTTTTTGTTAATGTTCTTGCATTGAACTCTATATATTTGCATGTCGTAAATGATATAGTTGTTGTGATGTAAGATTTTGCATATAACTTGATAAATATTTTATATGTCTTTATTTGTAATTTAGGCAAAGCAATGTAATTTAGTGTTACATTAGTGAGTGTTTACCCCCCCCCCCCCCCCTTTAGGAATGGGTCTCTCTGAATTTTATGACAGAGTTGGGGGAGGGTGGGTGTGCCTTATACCAGTTTGAGTGTTTCTCTGCTAAAGTCTTTCAATCCCTGCAAGAAAGCCATAAAGACATATGGTCTTGGGGGTGGCAGGTTTTAAGATGTTGTATTCCCCCATTGGTCTATAGATAGATAGATAGATAGATAGATAGATAGATAGATAGATAGATAGATAGATAGATAGATAGATAGATAGATAGATAGATAGATAGATAGATAGATAGATAGATAGATAGATAGATAGATAGATAGATAGATAGATAGATAGATAGATAGATAGATAGATACTTTATTAATCCCGATGGGAAATTCACATTCTTCAGCAGCAGCATACTGATACAATAAATAATATTAAATTAAAGAATGATAAAAATAGAAAAATAAAAGTAGAAAAGTACACATACATAGTATGGCAGTTTGGAATTGGCTTGGATCAGAAGCTATTAAGTACCATAACGTCCTATTGGTTGTAGGGGTTGGACAGAGAATCTATAAATCTGCTTGTTCAACCACATTCTCTCTCTCTTACTAACCAACAAATGATGAAGAAGTATCTCTCTTACTAACATCTGATGAAGACCATCACACCATGAACTGAAAGGACAACACAATGAAGACCACAGCTTAGTAGCCATTTTGGAACTGGCCTACGGCCTGTTCTGAAGAAAGCTGAGCACCAATGATGCCTTAACTAGAGATTTTAAATGACTACAAGTCTGTGTGCCGCCTGAAACTACACATCACCATTTAATCAGGTTGTATGGTTGCCAATATTCAAATGTACTTTGCATATTGTTATTATTTATGAATATTTTCAATAATATATTATTTAAAGTGTAACTTAAGTCCTGATTGTCTTTTTACTACATCTAATTGCCTGAGGTTATAGATATAGAAGAGAAGGTGGGGATAAGTTACATACTATAATACCTTATAAACAGTGGTAAGTCTGTGGAATTAGGCATTCTGACAAAGGCTACTTATTAAATAATACAATAGGGGAAAGTAGAGCAATATATTACTCTAACAAGACAAAACAATAGTTATTGGCCCATTTGAAATAAATCAGAATTCTGTTTTGGGAACAGTCATCTTTGTCTGTGTTCCAATTCTCCCTTCCCCAGATTGTTCAGTTATGGCTGCAGGTGCCTGGAGTCTGAAACTGTGCAACAGTGCCATTGCACAGGGCAACACATCCCCTCTTAATCTGTTTTCCCAAAACTGTTTTGGGCTGCCTGGCCTTCTTCATAAAAACACAAACTAAAAGTAATCTGCCACCCAACCTGAAAGCCAGCGTTGGTTGTAAGAACAGGACTGTATCCCTGCACTGCTCTGCTCCTTGTCCAGTCATGTACCCCCTTCATGTTTGTCCCACCCTGGTCAAAACTATGCCAGCTGGGCAGCTTGTTACAAGTGTGTCATATGATTTAACAAATGCTAGGCCTCATCCTACCTACTCGTTATTAAAAGTGTTTATTTCTATTTTAAGTCTGAAGTAGGCCTGAAGTCATCCCCACCCACTCTTCCTCATTTGGCCCCTGGAAGCAATTTTTTTCTTATTATAGATGCCTTTTATTGTTTGTTTTGTTTTTGACAAAAATGTTTCCTAATATGGACTGTAATTGGCTCATCACAAAAGGGATCATCATAAAAAAGAGCAAAGTGATGCCCTGTAACAATTGAAGTTTCCTTGACCCCAGTCCAAATTTGTGACTCAAAAACAAAACAAACCAAAAAAAGTCAATCAATCAACATATTTTTGATGTATGTTTGTCAGATTCCTTATATATATATATATATATATATATATATATCTGAGGCATTTCTTTCCTTTGCATGTATGACATCTGTAAGGAGTATTCCCCTCCTTGGACGTTTTCACATTTCATTATTATACAATATTATATTAATTTGAGTTTTCTGACTCTGTTCAGCAGTCAAAGTGAAAATAGACCTCTGCACAGAGGTCTTAATGAATTACAAATATAAAAACACTAAATAACTGATCACTTAAGTATTCACCACCTTTAAATATGACCCACCTAAACTATCATTAATGCAGCCAATTGGTCTTAGAAGTCACAGAATTAGCTCAATGGAGACCACCTATCTGGGGTTTCCACTGATTGTAGTATAACGGTAGCTGGGTGTAGAAAACAGATGTCAGAAAACTGCCCTGAATTCTTTACAAATATAAACCTTACAAAATAATTGATCTCATAAGTATTGTCTTCCATCAAGTCCGTATTTAGTAGATGTTCCTATGGCAGCCATGACAGCGTTGTGTGCTCAGGTCTGTCTTTTGCTCTGTCAGCTCCACACTGCCATTTGTCCCCATTCTTCTTTGTAAAACTGCTCGAGGTGTTAGAGAAACCATGTGTGGAGTGCCAAATTATCAAGTTCAGCCACAAATTCTCAATGGGGTTGAGATCTGAACTCTGACTCGACCACTCCTGGACATTAACATTGCTGTTTTTAAGCCATTCTTATGTAGCCTCGGCCCTACTCTTACGGTCATTGCCTTACTGGAAAACAAATTTTCTAAAGCAGAGGTGTGCAACTCCTGGCCTGGTGGGCCGCAGTGGCTGCAGGTTTTCATTCTGACCCTTTTCCTAATCAGTGACCAGTTTTCACTGCTAGTTAACTCCTTTACCCTTCCCTGTTTTTAAGGAGTCAGTCCTCTGAACTAATTCTTTCCTTCATTAAATGACAGCCAAACAGAAAAAAGACATGAAACGAGCCAACAGATGACCAGCTATATTGGGGCTTCAAACTAACTAATTTTCCAACTAATTTCACTCCAACCAGTTTCTTAATGAGAAGCCGATTCTTGCTGTTAATTAAACCCGTTATTTAATTCCATGGCCTGTTGCTGCTCTCATTCTGTCACAGCAGACATTTTCAAAACTGTTGATTTTCTGTTTTTTCTAAGAACACCGTCAAAATGTTTTGGTGACCTGAGAGATCTAATTTACTGAGATCTTCGCCTTTCTTCATTTTCAGATATTATGTAATGGGCACAGGTGAGCTGCTCGTGTGGCGGCTCGTTTTGTGTCTCATTATTGTTTGGCTGGTCATTAAGGATAAAGAAACAACGAAGGGGCCTGAGTCAAGTGAATTAAAACTAAAGCAAAAACTGGTCACTAATTAAGAAGATATTAAGAATGAAAACCTGTAGCCACTGCGGCCCTCCAGGCCTGGAGTTTGACACCCCTCCTCGAAAGGGTTTCTTGCAGACCGCATCCAGTTTTCCTTCAAGACGTTACCTGTATTTTGCTGCATTCATTTCCCCTCACAACCCTAACAAGGGCCTGATGCAGAGAAGCATCCTACGCAGTGATGTTTCTCAGTGAGGATGGTGTGTTTTGTTTGCAGTGTTGAAACACAGTCTGATTGCAAAAGCTCAGTTTTGGTCTTACCAGACCACAGAACCTTCTTCCAGCTGACTTCAGAGTCTCCAATGTGCCTTCTGGTAAAGTCTAGCGGTTTTATTTATTGTTAATTGTGGCCTTCTCTTTGTCACTCTCACATAAAGCTGAATCGGGTGAAACTCTTGGCATGGTTGTGTTTCTGCACAGTCGCTCACTGTAGCATGTAACTCCTTCAGAGTTTCCATAAGTCTCTTGATGGCCTCACACACTCATCTTGTTTAGTTTTTTTGCAAATGGCCTACTCTAGGAGATTTACAACACTGCCATACTCGTTCCATCCCTTCATGATTAATTTAGCTGGATATTCAGTGACTTGGATACGTTCTTGTCTCCATTCTATGTCCTTTTCACAGAGTTGCTCCGAGTGTTCTTTCTGTCTTCATTGTGTAAGTTAGCCCACCATACTGACTGTCCATTACCTGGACCTTCCACATTCAGGTGCATTAACATCAACTGAAACCTCAAGACAGGTGATCTCTATTGAACTAATTCTTGGACTTCTAAAACCAATCGATTGCACCAGGGATGATTTAGGGGTATTATATTAAAGGGATTATGTGATTAGCTATTTTGTGTTTTATATTGTCTCTCTATTCTAAAAAAAAAATCTTGGAAGGAGATGAGACATGATTTTCTTGGAGTGACACTTATATGTCCCGCGAGACGAGTCCACACCTGGGACTAGAAATAAAGGACAAAGAGTAGATGACAAAGTATAACGTCATAAAGAATTTAAAAATGTTGGCGCGGTACACATGCAGAGCAGGTTAGAGATAATGGAAGTACGAAAATTTGAAAGTCTCAAAAAAAGGATAGGAAAGATCGCATTAGCGCAAACAAATGGAAATTATTACTTGGTGAAATAACGGAACAGCGAAAAGAGATTGAATATATTGTTTGGATTTAAACTTTAAGTCGGAGACTTGTAGATTTAAACTTTAAGTCGGAGACTTGTAGATTGTCTAATTCATATTGCCAGTGAGAATTAAAAGATTCCAAAAACGCTGGTGCTATGAAGTCCCGTGAGACAGAGACTTTTAATATGAGATTCTTTCAATTCACGCCCTACTTACAGCTATTTTCAAACAAGACCACGATCATCTAACCTCAGTTGTGTGAATGATTTTGTCAGACACACTCCCTGCGCTCTCTGCTCTTATAAATTTTAACAGGAGAATATACGTTCTAGATGACACATCAAAGACTAAGCGAAGAAGAAAGAGCAAAGGGTTGAGGGCGTGACGGACCTGCAGCCTCAGGTGGTGAAGCAGCAGCTGCTCCATGGTCTTCATCACATGTGACATCAGAGCGACAGGCCAGAAGTCATTCAGCTCACTAGGACGATATACCTTTGAAACTGGGGTGATGCAAGATGTTTTCCAAAGCCTGGGGACTTTCCCCTGTTCCAGGCTCAGGTTGAAGATGCGCTGTAGAGGACTCCCCAGCTCCAGCGCACAGGCCTTCAGCAGTCATGGCGATACTCCATCTGGACCCACTGCTTTGCTGGCACGAAGTCTCCTCAGCTCTCTGCTTACCTGGGCTGCTGTAATTGTAGAACAGTAGAAGGATGGGTGGAGGGTGCAGTACTCCGAGGTGAGAGTGGGTTAGGGTGGTCAAACCTGTTAAAGAAGTTGTTCATCTGGTTTGCTGTCTCCGTGTCTCTCTCGATGGTGGCACCCCGCTTCGAGCTGCAGCCAGTGATAATTTTCATCCCATCCCACACTTTCTTTATGCTGTTATTCTGCACCTTCTGCTCCAGCTTGCTCCTGTACTGCTCCTTCACTGCCCTGAGCTGGACTCGGAGTTCCTTCTGCACGTGCTGATCACCACCTTTAAAAACCCTTTTCTTCTGGTTCATCAATTAATAGATGTTAATACATCAATAATACATCATTAATAAATGTTAGTTATTGTTCTATAAGGACATAATGCAAGGAGTCGGACACAGGATTTAGACAACTCAGTCCATGAAGTTTATTCGTCAAGGTAATCACTCACTTGTCCCAATATCACATCCACATTTTTAAAGCTCTCAGTGTTTCTGCATCGAGTACATGACTCGGTAGCCTGTTCCCGATTCACATGACTCTTTTTGTGAAGAAATGTTTATTGGTTTCTGTCTTAAAGGCACTTCCCGTTAATTTTAACTGGTGTCCTTCAACACGAGATTTAGTGATTATTTCGTGTTGTCAAAGAAGAGACAAGTGAGCCACTAAAAGAGTTGGAGCAGCCACCCGTATATTGCTTCCTGGCTGCAAAAAAGTTAAGTGTTGTGTACAATTGAGTACAGATTTGTGTCCAGAACAGAACTATCTTGATGAGGCAAAGATGGCGGTTTCAAAGGAGAGGACAGGAAGTGATGTCATCAGGGCCAGAACTGGAAGTGATATCATCATGCACTGAACCGGAAGTGACATCATCAGGCACAAAAATGGATGTCACGTCATCGGGGCTACAACCGGAAGTGACATCATCATGCCCTGACTCGGAAGTGACGTCCTCAGAATCAGGTGGAATTTCCCATAATCGGTCTGCAGAGAAAGGGTCGATACACTCTCCCACCCTCTGGTCTGGCATGGGATTACCCTCATTCAGGCCCTTTAACTTCCTCCCATGTGAATATATGTGACAGTGTCCACAACATTTTTGGGTGGATTCCATTACGATAGGTTAGCCATGTAAATAATTTGTTTTCTGCTGAAATTAAAATTGGGAAAGATTCTTATTGGGTCCCCGGTCCCATAAGCAGAATTTTTTTGGACATATTTTCCTTTAATTTTCTAGTCTTGTCAAGATATTAAAGAGCAGATGTACCGATAAGTAACCCTGTATTTATTTGCAGGTAATTTATGTGTTCCGAAATCCTAAAGATACCATGGTATCCTATTTCCACTTTTCCAAGATGATGAATGACCTGGAAACAATGCCATCGATTACTGAGCTAATTGAGAGATACTTAAATGGAAAGGGTGAGTGATGGAAGGCTTTGTTTGCTTTTCTTTCTTTTTTATTGGTTTTGACATGCATGGACCAAATAACGCAGATTAATAAATAGTGTGTGAAACATGATAATAATATAGTGGGATCAAGTACAGTGGCCATGACTCTCATGTTCCTAAAAGGAAGTACTTGGGCTGTTGTGTACTGCTGATGTTTGGTTTTTTTTGCTTGCTTGTTTTCTGGGTTTGAGGAGCATGAAGGACATCAAGTCAGCTTTTATAATGCAGGGTTCTGCTAGTCTTGTAGAGTTAGACATATAATACATAAGTCTGGAGACAACTATGACTGAACATGGCTTAAAAATGTGAGAGAACAATTAGATGGTTCATGAGGTGTCCAAAGTATCAGGTGGAGCTCAGAATAGAGTGGTGAATTAAATAGCAAAGCCCAGTGGTACTGTGGATAACCTGGTCCAACGGACAGCAAACCCGTAGTTAACCACCTTACTCAAAGGATAAGTGACTGTGTGTCTGTCGCTGTGTCCATCCAGTTGCTTTGTCTCTGTTTTTCCAAAAGATGGCACATCACAAACATTAACTCTGCTTTTACGATTTCCATTCCAAAGGACCTATAACAGAGACTTATGCATTACATGGTGCACTGCAAATATTAGCACTGATGACTACATTGATTACATAGATTTCAACCCATCTCAGGTGGGTTGCACAGCTAGTGATAAATAAATTGTCTCCTGTTAAACATATACAGTAAATCATCAATGTTCGTCCGTTTAACTTTCGCAATTTGGTTTGTAACCCCTTTTTTCTTTTGCATATTTTGCATGTTCATGGGGTTCACATCTATATACACTAAAAAAAAAAAAGAGAGCCGCAATACGCTAAGTTTGAGGAGGCAGCTAGCAGCCCACTTGATGTTTCACTGGTCTTGTTCACCCTACTCAGACAGTAAAGATCTCCCCCATGTATTTGTTGCATATTTTCATTGATTTTCTTAAAATTTCAAGTTTGTATTGCAATTATACATCCAAAGCATGGTGCAAGTCCATTGGGCATTAAGCCGTCAGTGAGGCACCTTAGTGAGAAAACAAAGGCGTTAGATAAACTTCAAGCCAGAATGTCGGCTGCAAGTTTGATGTTAATGAATCGACTAGCAGGCCAGAGACTTTGGGGCTGCCAGCTCCATTATCGATCGCAGCCTCACGGTTAAACATGAACTCACCTCAGCTATGCTCACATACAGCAAGATCTTTAAGGATCTCAATTGGCGCATGAAGCAGACATCGCTGATGGATTAGATTAGATTAGATTAGATTAGATTAGATTAGATTAAATTAGAGAGATAGATACTTTATTAATCCCAAGGGGAAATTCACATACTCCAGTAGCAGCATGCTGATAAAGAAAATATTAAATTAAAGAGTGATAACAATGCAGGTATAACAGAAAATAACTTTGTATAATGTTAACGTTTAAAGGGTGGAACTGAAGAGTCGCATAGTTTGGGGGAGGAAAGATCTCCTCAGTCCGTCAGTGGAGCAGGACAGTGACAGCAGTCTGTCGCTGAAGCTGCTCTTCTGTCTGGAGATGATCCTGTTCAGTGGATGCAGTGGATTCTCCATGATTGACAGGAGTCTGCTCAGCGCCCGTCGCTCCGCCACAGATGTCAAACTGAGTATGGAATATTATGCAAAGCAGGTGTGTCCTTTATGATCTCCAACGATAGTCATGAAGGAAAGAGTATTGGAGATGATGTGGACACCTCGCCAGTCTTGGTCTTTTCCAACAGAAACAACTTTTTTTTTTTAATTTTTAAATGCTAGCATAAAAGCTCACTATTGAGAGAGAAGGTTTTTTGCATGTTACCGACTGAATTTTGTGTACTGTATTTTATTCCATGGTATCTGTGTTATGAGAGGTGCATATTATCAAAAATAATGTTATGTTATAAAGAATTGTATTCAGAAAAGTGCATTTTGAACTATTTCTAGCAAAAGATTGCAGTTTTTGGTTTTTGGAACCTAACCCCCTATTTCCCATAGGTTCAATGTATTAACATTCACGTTTTCGACTTTCACATCATTTCTTCAGAACCACTAAAGTGGAGGACTGACTGTAAATGTTCATTATTTTCAGTTATCTACAATACAATTCAGTCAGTCATTATCCAACCTGCTATATATCCTAACACAGGGTCACGGGGGGTCTGCTGGAGCTAATCCCAGCCAACACAGGGCGGAAGGCAAGAACAAACCCGGGCTGGACAATTTAAGATATCTCAAATAAATTTCCCTATATCTCAAAATAACTTGCTATCCATTTTCTGATAACGGAAATTCATTTCAACGTATCTCAAAATAACTTCCTGCTCATTTTGCGATATCTCACATGCATTTCAAGATATCTCAAAATAGACAGGAACTCCCATTGAAAGAATAGGAAATTCTGCAGGAAGTGATTTGAAGATCTCTCAGTTTCTGGTATATTAAAATGCATGCAAAGTCCAATTGAGATATTTCAAAATATATTTGAAATATTTTGAAATGATGAGAAATCTGAAAGTGTATTTGGGATATCTTGATATGCATGGATAATATCTCATAATGTATTACAGATATCTTAAAATATAAGCAAACATTTTTTGAGAAATCTGGAAACAATACTCAGATATCGCAAAAGGTAGGCTCCATTTAAGATATCAGAAATTTATTCTGAGATGCCTCTAAATGTTAATTATTATATATAATTTTCTGGCATGATTAGCTGGCATAACTATAGACTGTTTATTATGTTTGGAATGGGCCAACATTGTGTTTATTTCTATTAATTATTCTTTTCAAAATACAACATTTTGTGTTGGTTTTTTTTAATGGAACATTCCAGATTTTTTACAGTTGCTATTCATTGTTGCCAACCATGAGATTCACATCAACGTGGCATCTGGCAACACTGCCAGCATAAAACATGGTGGTGAACTTGTCTCAGTGCTCAGGTTTTGGGTGTAAGGAGAAAGAAAAACAAGTGAGAAAGTCCAGAAACTTAAAATCAGTCAGGTTTACTTTGGAGAAAATCACGGTAGGAGGATGAGATGATGTTTAGTCGTATCATATGCATAAAGGAGGACGGCCCGTTTGGAAAAGTATGGTAGCTGTTGGTAGAAAGAAAAACTGGCGGAAAGAAGAAGTTTACTTGGTGGCAAAGAAATTGAAGGTGATGTGTGTGAGGGCAGAGGATGCTGCAGAGATGGATGAAGGTGTTTAATGGAATCCCACTATGTCACTGGGCAGCCAGTGATTAAAGTTACCCCCAGGTCTTATTTCATGTGTTTTTAATTGACTGCTTTCTGAAGCTCAATTTTGGTTGACACAACAGTAAGATTTATGAACTGACTTGACAAAATTATGTTTGGACATCTAAGGCTTGTTCATCATTAAGATAAGAACAATAAAAGAAATTGTGATGTAAAGGAATCTTACGGTAGAGAGTCAAATAAATTGACAATAATAAATAACATGATACGTGATGATGTGCATACTGCTTTGAATATTTATACACTAGGAGTCAGAGAAGAAATGATTTTTGCTTTAATATGTTAGGAACCAAAGTGAGAGTAAGAGGGAAAACCTTTGGAGGTGTATGTTCAAGATCGTTTTTATACAAAAAAGACACATAAATTAATTTATTGGAAAAATTACTAGAATATGGAAACTACAAGGGACATTCAAAAAGTTTCTGCACTTTTATATTTTCATTGGAAACAGTGATGGCAGAAGGAGTAGTAATTGAGCATTAAAAAGTTGGTACGATGCTGGGAAAATTGCAGCGCAAATGAAGATAACTTTATAGAAAACTGATGTGATTTGTTTTTGAAATTCTTAATAAACAGAGTTAAAAAAAATGCGGAAACTTTTTGAACGTCCCTTGTAAATGAAGAAAAAACGATTTGAAGGGATCAGATCAATTTATAGAAAATGACTGAACAAAGTAACTTATTGTTTCCTAATACCTAGAAAAAGATCTCAAATATCTTAAACGTGAAATGTTCATGTGGCGCAGTGGTAGTGCAGATGCCTCGCAGATAGGAGACCTGGGTTTGCTTCCCGGGTCCTCCCTGCATGGAGTTTGCATGTTTTGCTCCGGTTTCTTCCCACAGTCCAAAGACATGCACGTTAGGTGGATTGGCGATCCTAAATTATGCTTGGTTTGTGCGCACTGTGGTGGGCTGGAGCCGTGCTTGGGGTCTTCATTTCCTGCCTTGCACCATGTGCTGGCTGGGATTGGCTCCAGCAGACCCCCATGACCCTGTAGTTAGGATATATTATGGTTGGCTAATGGATGGTTGAAATGTTCACTTTTCACTAAGCGGGGTAGAAACACTTTTATATGTTGTTTTTTTAATATCTAAAAATTTGAATAGTTAAGTTATTAAGCTAATCAAAAATTAACTTTTTAAAAACATGAATGGATTTATTTTATTAATGTCACTTTTATGTAAATGTCAAACAATGAAAAAGTGAAAGAACTGAAGGCATTTCAAAAGGCAATAAGACTGGCTGTCCTACCCTCTACACCAAATTATTGCCCCTCTTCACTGTAATATTACTAATCCTTTGTTTCTTGCTCTGTTAGTTCTTGGAGGCTCCTGGTTTGATCATGTCAAAGGCTGGTATGATCACAAGGACCAAGTGAATGCCCTCTTTTTATCATATGAAGAAATCAGCAAGGTAATTCATCTGATGTTCATTTCTTAAAAATAACGAATGCTTTGATTGAAAGGGAACAATCTATGTAAATCAATCATCTCACTTGGGTACCCGCTAATTGCCAATGTGAGGGGAAGGAAATCTCAGAATTTGTTGTTTGATGGGAAAAAGAAATGTTTGCTATGATGAAGTTCCTGTCAGGATACTGGAAAAGTACATTTAAAAGAAAGCTTAACGGTATGTTTCATGTCTGCCCTGGTTTACATCGTGACAGTCAATCAATCTATTCTCCATTAAAACTTGTGACAAAGTGGGGTGTTATGGCGCAGACCTCATACCCAGTGCATCAGTACAGTCCTGTAAAAGGTTCAGAAGAGTAATTTATTGCCCAAAACTAATTACACAAGGGAGGATTAAAAAGAAAGGATTGGAGCATGTCAACCTTCAGTTTTGTAGTGGTAGGGGTGAGATTACCTTTTCTCTTTTTTATACCCCAAGACATCAAAAATAATACCTGAAAGTTAGTAAAAACAACAATAAAGCATAACGTTCACATAACTTAGAGCCAATACGTAACACTATCACCAAGCAGGTGATTTGAAGGCAGAAAGTATATTTAATAAATTCTTGTAATTTGGATTAGCAGTAATTCATATTCTATTTCCTTGTGAAATTACTTCAGCTACACTCAGGACTTTTCACTTCTCTTTGGAACCATAACTTTGTGTTGGTTTTGTCGATTGGTTTCTTTTATATCTTTGGCATATATATTTGGTTATTATAGAAACTAATTGCATTAGCACAGTTAATGTATGTTATTTTGTTCAATAAAGCCAAAAGACGATTGTTCCTTGGGTTGCAAGGTGCTAACATTCCTAAAGTTAAAACTGCTAAAGCGAAACAACTCTCTCAAGAAACATCTCCGTCTATTGTGGCCAGATTCCAGTGTTACAGTGACAGACGACTCTGGGACTGTGGCCTTAGATGCTCTGTTTCAGAATTTCAAAACAAGTAGCGAAAAAGAAAAGATTCAAATGGCCAAAAGTTTGGAATCACCCAGAGATCTCTGTTCAATATCTACTGGCTGTCTGCATGCACAGATAATAAATGTGAAAAACAGAGATTATTTCTTATATAGGAAATGCATGTGTGGCATGGGTGTGTTTGTTTGGTAATTTTAAACTGTGTTTCATGCATTAAAATCACAGATTGACTCTAACACTTTACAGCCTGATAACATTATGTTTTTTGTCATGCCTTCCCACCTTTAGGATCTCCGCAGTGCAGTTCTAAAAATAAGTAAATTCGTTGGCAAGCAGCTGGATGACGCCACCATTGACAAAATTGTAGAAAAGTCCACTTTTAAAAACATGAGGAATGATCCAAAAGCAAATTATGAGTTCATGCCTGATCATGTTGCCGACAAGAAAAAAGGACGTTTTATGCGGAAAGGTAACTGATGTTCAGCTTCACTGAATTTTAATGTGGTTTAAAGTTCTCTTAAAGTGTATTAATTTAATATATTATAGTTCTGATTTATACTTCTCTCTATCACTCATTTTCTTTCCTGCCAGGAACGCTCAAAAAGTTTCCGCACTACTTTTTTAACTCTATTTATTAAGAATTTCAAACATAGTCACCTTCATTTGTGATGCAATTTTCCCAGTGTGGAACCAACTTTTTAATGCCATCAGCAAAATATATTTTTGCCTTCACCGTTTACAAGGAATATATAAAAGTGTGGAAACTTTTTGAATGTCCCACGTACAGTTAGGTCCATAAATATTTGGACAGAGACAACTTTTTTCTAATTTTGGTTCTGTACATTACCACAATGAATTTTAAATGAAACAACTCAGATGCAGTTGAAGTGCAGACTTTCAGCTTTAATTCAGTGGGGTGAACAAAACGATTGCATAAAAATGTGAGGCAACTAAAGCATTTTTTGAACACAATCCCTTCATTTCAGGGGCTCAAATGTAATTGGACAATTGACTCAAAGGCTATTTCATGGGCAGGTGTCGGCAAGTCCGTCATTATGTCATTATCAATTAAGCAGATAAAAGGCCTGGAGTTGATTTGAGGTGTGGTACTTGCATGTGGAAGATTTTGTTGTGAACAGACAACATGCGGTCAAAGGAGCTCTCCATGCAGGTGAAAGAAGCCATCCTTAAGCTGCGAAAACAGAAAAAACCCATCCGAGAAATTGCTACAATATTACGAGTGGCAAAATCTACAGTTTGGTACATCCTGAGAAAGAAAGCAAGCACTGGTGAACTCAGCAAAGCAAAAAGACCTGGACGTCCACGGAAGACAACAGTGATGGATGATCGCAGAATCATTTCCATGGTGAAGAGAAACCCCTTCACAACAGCCAACCAAGTGAACAACACTCTCCAGGGGGTCAGCGTATCGATATCCAAGTCTACCATAAAGAGAAGACTGCATGAAAGTAAATACAGAGGGTGCACTGCAAAGGTGCAAGCCACTCATAAGCCTCAAGAATAGAAAGAAAGGCGAGATTGGACTTTGCTAAAGAACATCACAGTTCTGGAAAAACATTCTTTGGACAGATGAAACCAAGATCAACCTCTACCAGAATGATGGCAAGAAAAAAGTATGGAGAAGGCGTGGAACAGCTCATTATCCAAAGCATACCACATCATCTGTAAAACACGGTGGAGGCAGTGTGATGGCTTGGGCGTGCATGGCTGCCAGTGGCACTGGGACACTAGTGTTTATTGATGATGTGACACAGGACAGAAGCAGCCGAATGAATTCTGAGGTGTTCAGAGATATACTGTCTGCTCAAATCCAGCTAAATGCAGTCAAATTGATTGGGTGGCATTTCATGATACAGATGGACAATGACCCAAAACATACAGCCAAAGCAACCCAGGAGTTTATTAAAGAAAAGAAGTGGAAAATTCTTGAATGGCCAAGTCAGTCACCTGATCTTAACCCAATTGAGCAGGCATTTCACTTGTTGAAGACTAAACTTCAGACAGAAAGGCCCACAAACAAACAGCAACTGAAAGCCGCTGCAGTAAAGGCCTGACAGAGCATTAAAAAGGAGGAAACCCAGCATCTGGTGATGTCCAGGAGTTCAAGACTTCAGGCTGTCATTGCCAGCAAAGGGTTTTCAACCAAATAAAACGTTCATTTCTAATATTTCCAGTTATTTAATTTGTCCAATTACTTTTGAGCCCCTGAAATGAAGGGATTGTGTTCAAAAAATGCTTTAGTTGCCTTACATTTTTATGCAATCGTTTGTTCACCCCAATGAATTAAAGCTGAAAGTCTGCACTTCAACTGCATCTGAGTTGTTTCATTTAAAATTCATTGTGGTAATGTACAGAACCAAAATTAGAAAAAAGTTGTCTCTGTCCAAATATTTATGGACCTAACTGTATGTAAATATATGTATATATTGTCGTCGACTGAGGAAAATCACAGTCCACAAAACTAAATGTTAGGGCACCAACTGGTTCTACCCTTTTAATATATACAGTGTTATATATACAGTGTAGGCACTCGATGGTACAAGAAGGTTCAAGAAAGTAAAGAGCAGCAAAACAAAACAAACTCAGGGTGGTTTAACGTTCTGTCGAGCGGTCAGAATCTGGATGGGAGCTTCGTTCATCAGTAGGCTCTCTCCAAAATGAGATGCGTCATGCAAGGAGCATCTCAGATTTATAGCGGAGGGAATGGAAGGGATGGAGTCAGTTTCTCTCTGTGGGCGATTTCTCAAGGGCTGTGGGAGAAAAAGGAGATGAATTTGTCAGTGACAGCACCCCCTTGTGTCCTGGAGTGGTAGTGCAGAAGGTGACCCTCAGATGTGCATGCATGACAATATAAAAAACATACACAAAGACATACTGTATATAGATATATTCATTGCGGACCATAATAGGGCACTTGTGAGCCATTTACAAACCTAAATAAGGCCCAAGAAGGCCAAAGTACAAAAAAACGAAAAGCTGACTTATGGAGGCATTACATTAAAATTATAAAGAATGAGATAGCAATAAACCCAAGTGTCCTTCTGTTCTTGTCCATATACAAGGTGGGGTCTGCCTTTCCATTACTAGTGATGATCGAAACAGGCAAGTTTCAATTCGCATGCAGTTTCTCAAAACTGCCACTAAATCTGTTATGGAGATGACAAATGAACAAAATCCACTATAGTTTGTTTGGAGGTTTTCAAAGTTTTTTGATGTGTAATAAGAACTACTTCTCCCTAAAGCCTCATTCACTCTACTATGTTTACATCCGTCCTGCAGCCGTGTAAAGCTTTAAATCATAACACAGCAATAAAATCACATCTATTTATGCATTTCTTTCACATTACTATCATGTACATTATAGGGGCTTCTCTGCTATAAAACAAACTACACGACGAGTCGCCACGAGAGACCCCCACCCGTTCTGTTACCTAGCAACGTTTGTCCAAGTTGAGGAAAACGTACACTTCTGTTGAATGTTTTTTCCACTCGAGTGAAGCGATCTTTATTTAATTACTAAATTACTGACAGACACATTCATAATTAATGCCTAAAAACGCTTCCAGAGAGGAACCATATGCTTTCCTTCTTGCTCTAAGTAAAAACATTATCTGCTCATTTTTTTTATTTTATTTTTTGAAAATTGAGAATTGTACGGCCTGTCACTGTTACATGATACTTCACTGTTTAATATCTGATGAAAGTATTGTCACAAAAATAGATTTTGAATAACATTCACTTTCTTTCTTTCTTTCTTTCTTTCTTTCTTTCTTTCTTTCTTTCTTTCTTTCTTTCTTTCTTTCTTTCTTTCTTTCTTTCTTTCTTTCTTTAGGCACAGTTGGAGACTGGAAACATACCCTGACCGTGGCACAAAATGAATACTTTGATGAAGTATTCCAAGCAAAGATGAAGGGAGTACCTTTGAAGATGATTTGGGATCTCGATGAATGAGAAATTCTACTGCAGGATCAAATTCCGTTTTTTATAGCACTTACATTTTGATGGTAGCACTTGCAATTTGAGGAGGTCAGTTTCGGTGTCGGTTGATTTAGAGTGTACTTGGGTGCTTTATTCCTTTGTTAGTACAGTATGAATACACACTTTTTGATTAAAAAAAGAGCAGGTCTGGGGCCAGAGGTACAAATAAGAATGCCCTGAAGAACTGATGGTACCTCTGGTAAAGATAAGCTAAAATTCTATTACAAAATGCCTTCATTATTCATTAGCCTGTTCTTATACTCCAATTATTAAAGAAATCTAAACTTTCACTGGGGTATAACTACTTAAAAAATTCATAACAAACACGCACATATCACTTTTATTGATACCCCAGGAAATTTTAAATAAGATATATTTTGATTCGTATTCAACCCTTAGGAACTCTTAAGTGGTGAGTCATGATTTTCTGTTTCACTTGGATATAAATACACATTAACCCACAAGCCAAACCCCTTTAGTCATCCATCAGCAAGCGTCAAACCATAGAATCCACAAATTGAATGGTACAAATGATGGACAATCTTTATAAATCAGACAAAGGCTATGACAAAAAGCTTCAGGCCACATAATCTCCATTTCCACGATTACTTCAATGTCTCAGACATTTTAAACACATAGAACTGTGATGAACCTTCCTGGAAGGGGATGCAAGCCTGCGTTGCCTCAATGCACAGTCCAAGAACCAAACCTTTCACCAAGGAGTCACATTTGAGAAATTGTAATGGTTGAAAGAAGTCTCCAAATCTACAATTACACACCAGCATCAATCAACTTTATCAGGGCTTGTCACAGGAATGCCTTGACTGACCTCACACCACAGCCAGAGAAGCTTGAAGTTTGTTAAACGTTACTGGGACCGAGTTCTGTGATCAGGCTGAAACAAAAATAAAGTTTTCTTCCAACCAACACCAAAGCTGTGTCATACAGTTTTTGTTTCCCATAATTCTCATTTGTTCATGGTGATTTCGACAATGTAGTTTGAAATTTCAGTCCAAAAACAAGTGTTGTGTTTTCTTTTTTTTTATTAAATATTAATGAGAAGATTAACTTTTATCCATGGTGTGTCGCAGTAATGGAATTCGACCTTGCTATTATGACATGCGTGCAGTTTCTGGAGATTACAATTAAATATGAGTAACACATTTAAAAAAAAGTAAAAGTAAGACACAGAATAAGGAAATACAAGGAGTACAAAAATGTAAATACATCATTATTATCATCATAAAACACCGAGAACCTAATATACCACTGCAAAGTGAAAAATTAAAAAGCCAGAAAATGAAATGGTCAGAAGACTGATACAAAACAAGAACACACAAGGCTAATGTCACTGCAAGGAAGCACTGGCAAATGGATCTCCGGATTAAAGATGCTGCTGTACTTAGTATCGGTTTTAACCTGACATTTTGTTGTACAGGGATGTTATTTGTAGACATGGATGCAGGATCCATACATGTTTTTAGTTAGGGTTTTATCATGAAGGAGTCCTAGGGTGACCCTAGTCACACTTTCAGGCTCTTTATTATGTAGACCAGTTCCACTTTTGGCCACCGTCAGGGTTCACTGCTACTGCAGCTAAATATTTCCCCACTTTTCTTATAAACATTATGTGATACCAGATGACAAGATTGAGCACTAAAATAAACAGGAGAGGTTTTATTTATGCATTATAGATTAACATTCTCAAAGTTAAGGCTCCTAATGTGCCTAAAGTAGAAACAAAGTAAGATGAATGAAACAAATCATACCAACCCAACCTGGAAGGAGAGCCACTCTTTTTGTTTGATGTCTAGGCACTTAATGTACCTAGATGGCCAAGTGGCTCTTCATAGTAAGCTCATCAATTTCCTGAACGGGATATACTGACTTATCAAGCAACAGTAAATTTAAATGAAAATGACTTAGAGAGTGCGGTGGGCTGGCACCCTGCCCGGGGTTGTTTTCCTGCCTTGTGCCCTGTGTTGGCTGGGATTGACTCCAGCAGACCCCGGTGACCCTGTAGTTAGGATATAGCGGGTGTGAGATGGACGCTATGTAGTGCCCGACCTGACACAGACTTGACACTGAGGCACATGTAAAAATCAACAAAGAGACTTTTATTTCTTTCTTCAGCTGGAGGGCACATCTTCCCCATGAACCCTCCAGCCACAACACAGTCCCAAGCACAGTAACACAACCCTTCTCTCTTTCACCACCACTCTTCCGCAGCTTTGTCCTTCTTCCACCCGACTCTGGCCGCTGAGTAGTGGTCGCTGGACTTTTTTATAGCCCACCCTGAAGTGCTCCAGGTGCTTGATCACCTGTTCCTTATTGCACTTCCTGGGTGGGCTGTAGAGTTGTCCAGGCTGGTTCCGGGATCCATTCAGCACCCCTGGTGGCCACCCCAGATCCCCACAGGGCTGTGGAGAACTCCATCTCCCATGGAACCCTGCGGGAAACTGAGGCACCATCGTCAGCCAGGGAGGCTGCCACCAAGTGTCCTGGGGAGGTACTGAGGAGCCCATGGCTGCTCCCCCAGAACATAAGTAGAAGGGGACCCGGTCGCCTGCCACAGGGGTTAAATAATGGATGGATGGATGGATGACTTAGAGATACAGTAATCCCTCGCTATATCGCGCTTCTCCTTTTGCGGCTTCACTCTATCGCGGATTTTATATGTAAGCATATTTAAATATATATTGCGGATTTTTTGCTGGTTCTCGGATTTCTGCGGACAATGGGTCTTTTAATTTCTGGTACATGCTTCCTCAGTTGGTTTGCCCAGTTGATTTCATACAAGGGACACTATTGGCAGATGGCTGAGAAGCTACCCAACTTACTTTTCTCTCTCTCTCTTGCGCTGACTTTCTGTGATCCTGACGTAGGGGGATTGAGCAGGGGGGCTGTTCGCACACCTAGACGATACAGACGCTGGTCTAAAAATGCTGAAAGATTATCTTCACGTTGCTACCTTCTGTGCAGCTGCTTCGTCAAGCGACATGCTGCACGGTGCTTCGCATACTTAAAAGCTCGAAGGGCACGTATTGATTTTTGCTTGTTTATTTTTCTCTGTCTCTCTCTCTCTTTCTTTGTCTGCTCCTGACAGAGGGGGTGTGAGTTGCCACCTTCAACAGCTTTGTGCCGCGGTGCTTCGCATACTTAAAAGCCAAACAGCCCTATTGATTTGTTTGCTTTCCTCTCTCTTTCTGACAGTCTCTGCTCCTGACACGCACTCCTTTGAAGAGGAAGATATGTTTGCATTCTTTTAATTGTGAGACGGAACTGTCATCTCTGTCTTGTCATGGAGCACAATTTAAACTTTTGAAAAAGAGACAAATGTTTGTTTGCAGTGTTTGAATAACGTTCCTGTCTCTCTACAACCTCCTGTGTTTCTGCGCAAATCTGTGACCCAAGCATGACAATATAAAAATAACCATATAAACATATGGTTTCTACTTCGCGGATTTTCTTATTTCGCGGGTGGCTCTGGAACGCAACCCCCGCGATGGAGGACGGATTACTGTAATACAAGCCAAACTCTGTGCCTAAAGTCACGCCGATCTTTCCATTAAAGTTAGAACGTGAACCAGAAATCAAAAGTCAGAAATGAGAGTCCTAATGTGCCTAAAACAGAATAAAAGCAAGAAGAGTGCTGCAAATCATTCCAATACAAACCGAATGGACAGCAGCTCTTCTTGCTAAGTGCCTGGGCAATCCATGTACCTATGGTCTTTAAAATTACGGTGCCAAAGAGGTTCTTCAGAATAATGCCATAGGAGAACCATTTTTGTTTTGAAAAGAACCACTCCACATGAGAGTTCAAGAAAGACCCTTTGTCATTTTAGATCCAAAACAGGTACCACAAATACCCGTAGCTCATAACAGATTTGTGAAATACCAATGGAGTGCTAATTTTGAAAGGGCACTTACTGCATACAATAACACAGGTTTAGTTCAGGTGGTCTTGATCTTAGTATCTTGTTAGGTGGCTTACTATAATTAAAGATTAGGAGCCTTTTCAAAACCCAAAGAACCAATTTCATATACAAAGAACCCTACACAGAGTGAAATGGGTCTAAGAGGAACCACAAAAGCCAGTAAAGTGCCACTAAAGAACTAATATTTTTGAAAAACATACAAAGCCAAGTGGCTCTTCATAGTACGCTGCCCAGTCTCCTGAAAAGGCTACCACAACTAAGGAAGAGACAGTAAATTTTAACCAACATGACTGGAAGATAGTACAAGCTAAAGTCTGAACCAAACGTAATGCTCATCTTTCATCAAAGTTTGGTCAGGTCAGGTCACGTTGTGGAGCATGCACTGGTACAGTGCTTTGCCGCACCCGCTACACAACGAAACAGCTCGGGATCCTGGTTGGCAAAACCCAGGCAGACGCGCAGTCCAGTCCCACCCTTTGGAAATGACCCTCCATCTGCCACAGCCAGGTGTTACATGGGTGTCCCCTTGGCCTTGTCCAGCCACTCGGGCCCTCAATAATGAGGATCCTGCAGGCCGGATCACCATTTGGGAATCGCACCACATGGCTGTAATGCCGTAACTGATGCTCTCTCACAATGCAGGTAATGTGCCTCATTTAGGACTCTGTGAGCAACCGCTCATTCAACACAAAATTAGAAATTAAATTAAAAATCAGAAAGAAGAGCAAGAAATGGCAGCACCCATAGAAAAACACAGATGGTGTTAAAAATATGTAACTTTCTCAAGTAGCTCTGAAATCCAAAGCTCACCTCAAATTCATAATACTTGAGTCCCAACCAGAGCCGGACTGACGTTAACAATCAGCGGAAGTTTTCCCGGTGGCCTGCTGCCTGGCCTAGCCTGCATTCAGAGCAACCAATGAAATAAACTAATGGTGAAAATATATAATGTTATTATACTGGAAAACGAGCTGGTGTTATTTCTCTGTAGTGGGCACAAATCCTTTCATTTTAACGTTGGAGGGTTTCTTTTCTGGTTTCTGATTTTTGTTCAAGTTTTGACTTCGCGTGCGTCTCTCACTCTGACAGTTAAACAGGAGCGCAATGATGAGAAGTGCGTACGCCTGGTGCTTTTGTGATCAAAGTTGTATATGAAGATTGTTTAAAAGTTTGTAATACACTTTGAATTATATTTAGATGTTGTACGGGTTTTGGTATTTGTCACTGTGTATTTATTTTGTTTTATTTTTGCTTCAGATTTTAATGAAGTGTAACGTATGGTCACATTTTTAAAGGTGTTTTTTTCCTTTTTCCCTCAGAGTGACTGAATACACTACACAAAATGTTTTACTTTATTTTTTTATTAATGAAATACGTATGCGAGTGGAATGATTTGTGTTTTTAAATGTAACTGTTGTTCATTATTTCATGATAAGTTTGTTAATGAACGTGTCTTGTTTTTACTTTATTTTAATATTTTTAAAGTGCATCTGTCGCGCTCTGTCAGTTAAACCTTAGAGTTATGATGAGAGAGGGACTGAATAGGCTACACAAAATGTTTTATTTTATTTTTTTTTTATTCATGAAACATAATAAAATGATCACTGTTTCAACTGTGTTCATACACAACTTAGAAGAATAGTGCGGTGTTCATGTAGTAGTGACGCTACCGTTATTTAGAAAGAATTTGACATGGAGTCAAAGAAGAAAAAGGTTAGAGTGGAGAGGAAATGGGAAAGAAAGAAAGAAAAAACAATCTTGAAAAAGATGCACAAAAATAACAGATTTGTTCAGCAAGGTGTCAGGTAAGAAGCATTCATGCTGGTGAGGATTGCAAAATATGAGCGTTACTAGTTTGGAAATGAAATCAATGAACTGGAAACCTATCATTTTCTTTCCACTTCTAATACTGAATTGTAAAGTCATCTTTACCAATTTTGGTAGTGAGTGGTGTGTGCAACAATCGATTTCGTTAACATCAATTATCTCTGTTGTCAATTGTTTTCATTTTAATGGTATTGTGGAAGATGACCCGGACACCGACAGGCAGACACGTTTAAATCACCCCACACACGTTTATTTACAGTGTCCATATTTACAGTTCAGTGCCACACAAACCCCTAAAGTCCCCCAAAGTCCTGGCCACAACACAATGCCTTCCTTCTTCAGGTCGCCTCCTTGCCTCTCCTCCTGAGCTCCGTCCTTCTCCACTCCCGACTCAAGCCCCTGAATGAAGGGAGGCGGCCCCTTTTATATGCACCAGGATGTACTCCAGGTGTCTTCCAGCAATCTTCCCCAATCCTCTTCCCTCCAACACTTCCGGGTGTGGCAGAAGTGCTGAGGTCCAGGGCTCCAAAGGCATTGGGGTGCCCCCTGGCGGTGACCACGGGCCCATACAGGGTTGAGCTTCAGAGCTCTGTACCCGTGGTCCCCATAGCAACCAGGGTGGTCACCCCCACATGGTCTGAGGGAGACATAAGCCCTCCTCTGGTCCTCCGGGGCGTCCCGGCCAGGTTGCCCCCCCAGCCACCTGCGACAGTATGCATGTTAATAAAGTTAAACTCAGCACTGATGCTGCGTGGAGAATGCAAACTGGATAAAAGCAGAGTCTGCTAAAGTTTTCATGTAATGTATATCTGTTTTTGTTCAATAATGAATGAATGCAGGCATTATGCTAAATTAATTTTGGATGTGGCCTTTAAAATTGTCTTCAACAGTAGCAACGATGCTGTGTGAAGAATGCAAACTGGCCAGAAACAGAGTCAAATTTTCACAAAATGCATACCTGCATAAAACGTAATAATTATTGGTTTAGACTGAAACTGTCTTTATTATATAGTAGCCGTCCCCCGTGGCTCCGACTGTGTAGTAGTGAAACAGGACAGTGAGGAGGGCCCTGTCTCGCTCCCCACACCTGACATCACGCTTCCCCTCCCCTCGGCCCGAAGCCTCTTTCTTGGATTAGCGCGACTATAATTGTTGGCGTGATGAGAGAAGTCACAAAATCAACCAGAATGTTCAAGCAAATTATAGAAAAGAACCCGATCTAAATCCGTTAAGTAGTTCTCTCGTTTGCTAGCTGAGCGGAGGTATGTCCCGAGGCTGGTGCGTGAGTAAGGAGGCCACCTCGGCCTGGTGAGGATTGCAAAATATGAGTGTTGCTAGTTTGGATGACCGGACATTCAAAATGAAGTCAATGAACTGGAAACCTATCATTTTCTTTCCACCTCTAATACTGAATTGTAAAGTCATCTTTACCAATTTTGGTAGTGAGTGGTGTGTGCAACAATCGAATTCGTTAACATCAATTATCTCTGTTGTCAATTGTTTTCATTTCAATGGTATTGTGGAAGATGACCCGGACACAGACAGACAGAAACGTTTAAATCACCCCACACACGTTTATTTACAGTGTCCGTATTTACAGTTCAGGGCCTCTCATAAAATTTGTGCAAATAAATCAGTACCGGAAGGGAACTATGATACTTAGTGCAATGAGAGAAATCACAAAATCAACCGGAATGTTCAAGCAAATTGTAGAAAAAAACCCAATATCAATCTGTTAAGTAATTCTCTCTTGAAAAGTGGACAGACATACAGACAGACAGACAGACATTGGATTTTACAGATATATGGAGATAGTGTTAATGTTTAAAGAATGAACGAAGTAAAACATGTTTTTGATAATGCATTTTTCATAAAATATGAACTAATGAAAAAATATAGCTATTGGTGCCTCTGGCTTTTCAGCATTGGTTCAGCATCTTATTTTTAATACATTTAACAGAGTACAGTACATACAAATGTTGTGCATTGTTAATAGAAAAGTATTTTACATATCAAATTTTTCTAGGCGTCTAGGTTACACAGAGTGACAATGAAATGCATTACTTCATTTATTATTTTCATAGCCTACTTTATTCTAATATTAAAAGGCTGCAGGAGTGCAGACATTGCAAGGAGTCAATTATTCTAGGCAGGCATCAGGTATAAGGATTGACAGCACAGCATGTAGAACTGTAGGTAGTTGTAAGTGGGGATAGGAAATTGATACTTTTTGTGTTGTTATTATAAATTATTGCAGTTATTGTTATTATAGACCATGACAAATATAAGAAAAAGTGACAGATAGTTAGTGAATTTAGGTATTATTTATCATTTTGTTCTCTTGCAGCACAAGGGAATGTGTTAGAGATTTTAGAGGAAGAGAATGGTTCACAATTCAGGGCAGAGGAAGGTTTAAATAAAATAGCAGAGAGCAGTGAATTGTTGCATCGCCAGCTGACCTAACTAAGGGACAACTCGTAGTTTTTTGTTTACTAAGTGCATTCTTTAAAAAATGCTGGACAGACTTCTGTGACACTGAGACATTTTTTGAATCTTTTGTCTATTGAAGAAATTCAAAGTGCTCTTTTTTGACCAGCACTTCAAACTTTGTGGAAGAGTCTTCGGCATTACTGAGAGCGGCTCGGCTGTGGAGATTCCAGACTCCCCGTTGAAACTACATATCTAATCTCTGCACTGTGGACTCCACTGACAACTACTTTTTGTGGTTCAGTGCTTTTCGCACATTTGTTTTGATATAAATATTACAGAATTACATGGTGTTTATAATTATGAAGTGTCTCACACTTTATCAGAAGTTGTCCTGAGGCTAATATTTAAGATGTATGTGTAAAAGCTGAATCTACTGTCTCCTCATTCATAAATAATTCCAAGACAAAATCATGTTTGTTGGGTTTTTAAGTATGTGCCTGTACAAAAAAACTGATGGATATTGTGTGGCCGGGGTTAGACTTGGGATTCCTGGCCTAAATAAGCTTCCCAGTCCGGCTCAGGTCCCAACCCTTCAAAATTGAGGTACAGATTCAAAAAATCCATTCAGGATCTCTCACAAAATGGTGTTGATCATAACATAGCATGGTCTCTGGATGGAACTTGTAACGGCCGACCCCTTACCCAGCCGGCAGCTACACCTCCAAGACCTGTGGCCTGGATTATTTACTGAGAATGAATCTAACTATCAAGCCGTACCTCTAACAAAGTACACTTTTCCCCACAATCGACGGTGTAAATATAAACTCACAAAAGCAGATATGTAAAATTATACTGATTAAATGTATTAAATGAAACAACAAGACAAATGCAAAAACAGAAAGAAACATATATAAATATAAATATCCCTCCACCACATCAACAACGAGACACCACCATATATAAATACAACAAAACCCTCCCTTGCCCCTGTAACATATAACAAACAACATGAATAACAAAAAATGAATGAGATACGGAAATGATCGTGAACTTGAGTCCGGTTATAAAATCTGTCCTGAATACGGTTGACTGAACTAATGATAAATGAGTCGTTTGATTTTCCCGGAACAAAATGGAACAGCCTCACCGTGAATCCTCGGTGCGTGGTGGATGATGAATTCCGACCCCGGGGTCTCTCGTGATGAGGGTATTGAAATAAATCCGGCGGATTGAAAAACAAACTGGATGAAATGTGTGATGTGGAAATACTGCAGGTAAAGATGGCTTGTGGTCATGAAAATGAAAAAGTCTCCTTCTCGTCCTCTTCTCTGTCTCTTCTCTCGGCTATTCCCTTCCTGATGGCTTAAATGGTCCTGTGACGGCTATAATTGATTAATAGTGAACAGGTGTTTTCCAGGTTTGAGGCTGTGGTCTTCTTCCATCATCTGTCCCCCTTTACGGGGACGGCATTTACTGATACACACACATAAACAGCAAACAGTACAATGGAAACGAGACGCACTCAGTACTGACATTTGACAACACTAACTATGTAGCCCCGCTACAAACTGATGGAGTGAGAGACATTGAAAACTGATGGATATTGTGTGGCCGGGGTTAGACTTGTGATTCACGGCCTGAATATGCTTCCCAGTCAGGCTCTGGTTCCAACCCTTCAAAATTGAGGTACAGATTCAAAAAATCCATTCAGGATTTCTCACAAAATGGTGTTGAGCATAACATAGCATGGTCTCTGGATGGAATTGATGGAGTGAGAGACACTGAGCCTCTCTATAACTTTGAATTTATGCTGGCTTGTGCTTCCCTAGTGCATCCCTTGGACCAATGTGTTGTATAATGTAGATGCCGACTTCCTTCTAATGTTTAGGTTTCACATCCTTTGACCTGTCCTGGCCAGAAACGACTTATGGTTTCTCATGCGTAGAACTGGGTTACGACAAACCTGTTGTCCTTGTAGATTCATGGCCTGTGATTGAAATGGAAGTAGAGGCCACTACTGCATAATTTATACTGGTTCTGATCTTGTGTTCTCTAAGAGAACAGACATAGATTTTATCTATTCTCTACATAGTAAGAGAATAACAAGAAACGTATAGTCTTCTGACTATCGAACGTTTTCCCAAATTCATGCTTTATCACGACAAAGATACTGTACGTCTTTAGAATGTCAGGTAAAGTATGAAATCAAATCAAAGAAATAGTTTGAACGTCCAACATTACGTCATATCTCTTCACCTTAAACGATACAGGAATGAGGTTGGAATTACTGCGCATTTGTCTCTCTTCCATGTGCAGATTTTATTTCCCACAATAGCATCTCATTTTCCTGACTTTGCACCCAAGTGGTAATTTGTATAAAATGTACAAATAAAGTAAAGTGTGGATGCTGTTACTCATTATGAAAACTGTAAGACATGCTGGCATTAGATAGATAGATAGATAGATAGATAGATAGATAGATAGATAGATAGATAGATAGATAGATAGATAGATAGATAGATAGATAGATAGATAGATAGATAGATAGATAGATAGATAGATAGATAGATAGATAGATACTTTATTAATCCCAATGGGAAATTCATATTGGAGTGATCAATAAATAAAAATAGAAAAATAAAAGTAGAAAAGTACACATACATATACAGTCATGTACTGCTCAAATAAAAGTTTGGGGTAATAATGCTTAATCGGAAGAATGACTACAGATGGAAAGTACATGAAGTGGTGAAAACAGTCCTGGAGTTATTTTCTTTGTTTGGGTGAATTTTGTTGACTCCTGGTATGGATTTTCTCAGAACCTGTAGGATTGAGAGGCTGCAAAAGATCACGACAGTAAGGGCTCCAATAAGAAAATAGATATGTTACGGCCAAAACCCGAAGTTCTGCCAGTTCCCGAATTGGCCGGCCATTTTGCATTTTGACCAAGAGTTGTGGCCAAAGTCTGAATTACTAGAAATGACCAGTGTATACAGGTAGTCCCCAGGTTACAGACATCCAACCTACGACTTACGAACGTGGCTGCAGCTGCGACGCATGCGCCTCAGTAACTGCTGCTCTGTCATCTTCAGCCTGGGGACTCTGCAAGCGACAAAACCAAAAGTTAAGAGAAGAGCACAACAGAGATTTGGTATCTGCATATAGGATAAGGATTTGCACTTATTGCCATCCTTTGATTGCATTGCGTCGATTATACAGGGGTCATGACCTCAGAGGCCACACCCCTGGCAACGCTAGAAGCAGACCTAGTTCAAGTTCAAGCACTTTATTGTCATTGTGTAACACAACAAAGTTACTTTTTGTGACAGCCCCAAAGTGTATTTAGTGAGTAAGCCCCAAAGTGTATCTGCCTTTTTCTTTCATTTAGCAGCACCGGATGGATAACTGCGTTTCATATTAATATGGTACGTGCGAAACTGCTAACGTGAATAAGACGCAGTTACGAGCGGAGTACAATAAGGCCAATGCCAAGGTGAAAAAGGAAAGAAAGCGTTATACGCGACAGAAAAACACGGTGAAGAAGTCTGTGCCTACTCTCACGATGCAACCGTGGTCTGGAACGGAATGGTCTCCTCCGACGATAGCACACTATTTATTGACTTTTGTGGGGGCATGTCGTAACAGGGCCCTGGCCATAGCGAATGCCCCAAGCCCCAGTTCCCTGTTGCAGTGTCCCTGCCCCGGGAAAGGGCAGTAAGCTTAGCATTAAACTTCGTAGTACAGATACATAGCTTGCGTCGATCTTTAAAAAAAAAAAAACAACCCTCGAATGATGGGGCCCCTTTTGTCTCGGGACCCTGGGCGACTGCCCTGCTCGCCAATGCCTAAGAACGGCCCTCGCCTCAGTTGTCAGGGTCCTGGGCTTAAATCCCAGGCTTGCGGTTGCCCCTTTCTGGGTTTGCTGCAGATATTCAAGTATCATGCCAAAAATAAATTCGTCAGGCTGATGAAACTAATTTGGCTGAAGGTGTGTGCGTGAGCGTGACATCTTGTCACTGCTGCCAGGTTAGGGAGTGGCTGAATGGTTAAATAAGGCACACAAAAAAACTCGAACAGAACAGCAGCCGTTTAGTTTACCCCTGTAACGATCAGTGAAGAAATGTCCGACGATCAGTCAGACTCCGGAGATGCTTACCTGAAGGAATATAAAGGCTTTCATTTCCCGAAGGAGAAAATGTCTTCGGATCACATCCAGTCATTGGAAGACTTTGAAATTCGGGACAGCGATGTGTTTCTCGTGACGTTTCCAAAATCAGGTAAGGCCGGTGTGCTTAAAAGAAATAAGTGATGAGAAGCTAGCGAGAAGTGACATATGAGGCAAACCACGGAGTGGTCTTAATGCTGATACGTGTGACCACGTCCTGAAACGGGACACTGCAATAAAGCGCATGCTCACAAGGCACCCCGCTATGTACTGAATGTTTTACAAAAGAATGCAAGGGTGGATTTTTTCATACGAGTTTAGCTTATTTTAAAACGAGGCTTTTATGATAGCATTTAAAATTTGGAAGTTATTTTTCATTATTCTTTAATTAATATTTATTTGGATTTGGCGGTATGCTGCCAGGTTTAATTGTTGCGACTGAAATTGACGCAGTTTCAGATCGATATAAACTTGGACGAGCAAGACAAAAGCAAATGCACTTTTTAAACCTCTTCAAAGTGTCGAAAAATTAAACTTAAAAAAGCGATTGCAGCTCTGGTGGTTAACGCTGCCGCGTCGCAGGTCCAGCCTGTGGCGGCTGAATCCCCAGTTCTAATGCTGTCTGCTAAGGGTTTGCACGATCCGTCCGTCCAGGTACTCGTTTTCCAAAAAAAAAACGTCCTGCGTAGCTGGGCCTTTTCGGTTAGGGGGTCGTTGCTAGCAGGGGTTGACGATGAAGGAGACGGTCCGGCACGGGCGCATTTTTTTAGGGGCGACGCTTTTGAAACTGGAGCACCCGGAGGAAAACATGCAAACTACATGCAGGCAGGACTGGGACGACAACCCCTGAACATGAACCTGGGTGTCTTTACCGCGAGGCGACAGCACTACCACTGCGCGATCGTGCTGCCCCAGAGATTCGTTCATGAATTTTCAAAGAAGGCACTATATAACATATGAATAAATAGAAAAGGCACTATATAGGTAATGTGCACTTCTTTGTCGACCAGTGTTAATACAGAATAGGACTGAATACTTTTTGTAAGCACTCCTATCTATCTGTTATTTAGTGTCCTTCCTAGCTATCTGCATGTTATACAGTGCGTCTCTTATCTATCTATCTATCTATCTATCTATCTATCTATCTATCTATCTATCTATCTATCTATCTATCTATCTATCTATCTATCTATCTATCTATCTATCTATCTATCTATCTATCATTTATGCAGTGCCTTCTATCTATCTATCTATCTATCTATCTATCTATCTATCTATCTATCTATCTATCTATCTATCTATCTATCTATCTATCTATCTATCTATCTATCATTTATGGAGTGCCTTCTATCTATCTATCTATCTATCTATCTATCTATCTATCTATCTATCTATCTATCTATCATTTATGGAGTGCCTTCTATCTATCTATCTATCTATCTATCTATCTATCTATCTATCTATCTATCTATCTATCTATCTATCTATCTATCTATCATTTATGCAGTGCCTTCTATCTATCTATCTATCTATCTATCTATCTATCTATCTATCTATCTATCTATCATTTATGCAGTGCCTTCTATCTATCTATCTATCTATCTATCTATCTATCTATCTATCTATCTATCTATCTATCTATCTATCTATCTATCTATCTATCATTTATGGAGTGCCTTCTATCTATCTATCTATCTATCTATCTATCTATCTATCTATCTATCTATCTATCTATCTATCTATCTATCTATCTATCATTTATGGAGTACCTTCTATCTATCTATCTATCTATCTATCTATCTATCTATCTATCTATCTATCTATCTATCTATCTATCTATCTATCTATCATTTATGGAGTACCTTCTATCTATCTATCTATCTATCTATCTATCTATCTATCTATCTATCTATCTATCTATCTATCTATCTATCATTTATGGAGTGCCTTCTATCTATCTATCTATCTATCTATCTATCTATCTATCTATCTATCTATCTATCTATCTATCTATCTATCTATCTATCTATCTATCTATCATTTATGGAGTACCTTCTATCTATCTATCTATCTATCTATCTATCTATCTATCTATCTATCTATCTATCTATCTATCTATCATTTATGGAGTACCTTCTATCTATCTATCTATCTATCTATCTATCTATCTATCTATCTATCTATCTATCTATCTATCTATCTATCTATCTATCTATCTATCTATCTAGCTATCTATGGAGTGCCTTCTATCTATCTATCTATCTATCTATCTATCTATCTATCTATCTATCTATCTATCTATCTATCTATCTATCTATCTATCTATCTATCTATCTATCTATCTATCTAGCTATCTATGGAGTGCCTTCTATCTATCTATCTATCTATCTATCTATCTATCTATCTATCTATCTATCTATCTATCTATCTATCTATCTATGGGCGACAGCAGGGCCTTCAGCTGCATAACGCCCAGACTCTGGAATGACGTACCGAAATTAATCAGGTCAGCTGACTCCATGAATTCTTTTAAAAAAACAACTCAAAACTCATCTGTTCAGGAAGGCTTTTAGCTCTACTTGACATTATCACCCTTCTCTCAGTTTACTTCTCTGTCAATATGCTCATGTAACCTATATGTGTGTGTGCTAGACCATCAATTATGTTGTCTGTTAGGCTTTTTTTTTTCTCTGAATTCATTGTCATAATCTTCTTTATTTATGTATCTGGTTTGTACAATGCTATATACTGTATACCCTGCCGTTCTTCTTATATTCTGTAAGTGCCTTGAGCATGGGAAAGGTGCTATATAAATAAAATGTATTATTATTATTATTGTTATTATTATTATTATTATCTATCTATCTATCTATCTATCTATCTATCTATCTATCTATCTATCTATCTATCTATCTATCTATCTATCTATCCTGCAAATTATACTAAAGTTACCATTTATCTATCAGGCTGCAGAGTTAACAGTAGATTGCCAGGTACTTGCAGATAGGAAAGTTCTTCTGACTTCATGTGTAGACACATATAAGCCACAAGAGGGCAGTAAGCTCTTTGATGTACAGTAAATGTTGCTATAAAAGTGTTTACTTTGAGGACATCAGAGTACATGACAGCGGACTAGTTATCTCCCCCTAGCGGAGACAGACACATATACAATGGTGGCTCATATACAGACTCTGGCACAAGTGTAATTCTGCTGCCTGGTGACTCAGAAGCTGTCAAAGTCACGTTGTCTCTTAAAAGAAACAGGAATGATAATTCGATACTTGGGCAGGTAAGGCTGACCTTCTAAGTACAGATCAAGATTCACTTTCAAGATTGCTTGAGAGTTCTTTGTCCAAAAGGAATTCTGGTGATGGCCTTGAATTTAAAACTGAGGTAGGGTCCATGACAAAGCCCCTGATATCAACAGGATTCATTAAATTATCATAAACACATAAGTACTTTAGGGCGGCACGGTGGCGCAGTGGGTAGCGCTGCTGCCTCGCAGTTGGGAGATCTGGGGACCTGGGTCCTCCCTGCGTGGAGTTTGCATTTTCTCCCCGTGTCTGCGTGGGTTTCCTCCGGGCACTCCGGTTTCCTCCCACAGTCCAAAGACATGCAGGTTAGGTGGATTGGCGATTCTAAATTGGCCCTAGTGTGTGCTTGGTGTGTGGGTGTGTTTGTGTGTGTCCTGCGGTGGGTTGGCACCCTGCCCGGGATTGGTTCCCTGCCTTGTGCCCTGTGTTGGCTGGGATTGGCTCCAGCAGACCCCCGTGACCCTGTGTTCGGATTCAGCGGGTTGGAAAATGGATGGATGGATGGATGGACATAAGTACTTTAGATATACCATCCATTTTCCAAACCGTTGAATCCGAACACAGGGTCTGCTGGAGCCAATCCCAGCCAACACAGGGCAGGAACCAATCCCGAGCAGGGTGCCAACCCACCGCAGGACACACACAAACACACCCACACACCAGGGCCAATTTAGAAACCAATTTAGGAAACCAGAGCACCCAGAGGAAACCCATGCAGACACGGAGAGAACATGCAAACTCCACGCAGGGAGGACCCGGGAAGCGAACCCAGGTCCCCAGGTCTCCCAACTGCGAGGCATGAGCACTATCCACTGCGCCACCGTGCCGCCCCACTTTAGATATACAAACTGTCAATATTCTGAAATATAACATCACCTCACCAACAGCTTTAAAATGTCTCACTCTGTAGTATAATTTCATGCATTTCTTCAATTCTCCAGGTACAGTGTGGACCCAGCAAATCGTGACCCTGATCTTTGAGGATGACTGCACTGAAGTCTACCAGAAGAACATCGAGCGAATGCCTTGGATTGAGTACCCAATGGATGGCTACGATTTTGTAAATCGTCCATCGCCTCGCCTCTATGCCACTCACCTGCCGTACCATCTGGCGCCCAAAGCTTTGAAGGAAAAGAAAGCCAAAGTGAGTCACAGAAACAAAAGCAAATGTTTGATCACACTGACGGAGAAGAAGGTCATTAGATTTAGTAAATTATGAGTGTCATTTCCAGGAAGACAAGTTGGATGACACCTTGTAAATAATTTGACTTAAATAAGATTTATTACACGTTACTTAATTCAAAGTTGTAATTCAGAGGAATCACAAGAGAAATGAACAGGAATCATGAATCAGATGGGTGGCGCTTGCACATGCTCTTTGAACATCTACATGTGTAACAGAAGACACTGCTGACATCACACGTGCGCTACATCACTGAATCTTTTCTCTCGTACTCGCAAATAAATTTCTGTGACCAATTGAAAAAAGCCGTTCATTAAGAATAAATTGTTAGCGAGTGTGTGTTTTACCCAAGCAATATCACACACTAGCCTTACTGCATTTTCTCTTTATCTGCGATGAAGTGTTTTGGTAGACAAATATTCAGCTGACAGCGCATTGATGGCTTTATTCTTGTAGCCATGTTAGTTGCATGCAGTGGTAGACATGGCTACAAAAGAGCCGTTCTCGAGTTTCTTTTTAATGTTGTTCTCATTTATGATTTCTTGTTTTACATTCACTGCTGTGTGTTGGGTTTTCTGATTCCTTAAGGATGCCATGTTAGGAGTTTATGATGGATGCAACCCTTGTTGTTGCTTTGGGTTCTTTGAGCGACAGTGTGAACCTGCGATTGTGTAGGATGAAGTTCTGTTTGCTTTAGTCTGTTGCATATCAATAACTTAGGCATACTTGTTGTTAATAGCCTGAAAGCCAGCGTTGGTTGTAAGAACAGGACTGTATCCCTGCACTGCTCTGCTCCTTGTCCAGTCACGTACCCCCTTCATGTTTGTCCCACCCTGGTCAAAACTATGCCAGCTGGGCAGCTTGCTACAAGAGTGCTACATGATTTAACAAATGCTAAGCCTCATCCTACCTACTCGTTATTTATTACAAGCGTTTATTTCTATTTTAAGTCTGAAGTAGGCCAGAGGTCATCCCCACCCACTCTTCCTCATTTGGCCCCTGGAAGCAAATGTTTTCTTATTATAGATGCCTTTTATTGTTTGTTTTGTTTTTGACAAAAATGTTTCCTAATATGGACTATAATTGGCTCTTCACAAAAGGGATCATCATAAAAAAGAGCAAAGTGATGTTCTGTAACAACTCAAGTTTTCTTGACCCCAGTCCAAATCTGTGACTCAAAAACAAAACAAAACAAAAAAAGTCAATCAATCAACATATTTTTGATATATGTTTGTCAGATTTCTTATATTTATATCAGGCATTTCTTTCCTTTGAATGTATAACACCTGTAAGAAGTATTCCCCTCCTTGGACGTTTTCACATTTTATTATAAAACTAGTGACCTGGCGCGCGCTACGCTGCGCGTTGGATGACCACAGTTGAAGGACTCCCTGTTTAAACGCGCCTGGCAGTCGTGAACTGGGTCCTTCATCGCACCGCATTTGATTTTTGCATGGGAAACAAAATTTCAAAATAAAACCCATGATTCACGAAGTGTGGGACGCAGACTAATCAGAATCGTATACGTTGTGTAAATGGTTGTAAGGAAGAGGAGGATCATACCGTTGAGGACGTCCTGTGCTTGTCGAGGGGGCATGTAGTGGTACTTCATTCTGAAGAGCAAAGTCTCTTTCTTTCACGATCACGGCGTAATGTGTCCTGTCTCTCTGTAGGGGTTTGTCTATTATGGTTGTTCTGCAATCGTAAGGACCTGTCGTCGGGTGTGTCATTGGCATGCTTTTGCCTCTTTCTTTCGCGATCACGGTGTAATCTGTCTTCTCTCTCTGTAGGGGTTTCAGTTGCCTTTCGTTATGCGGCAGAGATGCGTCGTTGAGCTAATCTGTGTGAATGCTGAGTGTCCGTTTCTTGCGAGCGACTGGCACGCCTTTGCCTCTTTGCTTCGTGATCACGCTGTAATGTGTCCTCTCTCGCAGCAGCAGGTTGAATTGCCTTTCGTTTCGGCATTGTTCCGTAAGGTCTCCGCCGTACAAGTGCACATGGGTATCTGAAGACGGAAAGGCATAGTGGGCCGGAAGGGAGAAAATAGAAAATCACGGCTTGAAACACATGAATTGGTGACCAGGGGAACCATCCGACTCAGACGCGGGGCTCGAAATACTCAGGTGCACAAAGGGGAAAGAATGGAGGGGGGTAAGCAGGAATTCTGAGAGGGGAAGGACTGGGGCTTTTCTACGGGGGCGGCTATACAGCCAAAAGGAACCCGGACCCGGACTCGGACACGGACACGGACACCGCCCTGGGCTTTTATTATATAGATATTATGTTAATTTGAGTTTTCTGACTCTGATTGACAGTCAAAATGAAAATAGACCACTGCACTGGACTGGAAATAAAGGATAAAGAGTACATGATAAAGTAGAACGTCGTAAAGAATTAAAAAATGTTGGCGCGGTACACATGCAGAGCAGGTTAGAGATAATGGAAGTACGAAAATTCGAAAGTCTTAAAAAAAAGGATAGGAAAGATCGCATTAGCACAAACAAATGGAAATTATTACTCCGTGAAATAATGGTACAGCAAAAAGAGATCGAATATATTGTTCTGATTTAAACTTTAAGTCGGAGACTTATAGATCGTCTAATTCGTGTTGCCAGCGAGAATTAAAAGATTCCAAAAACGTTGCTGTGGTATGAAGTCCTGTGAGACGGAGACTTTTAACGTGAGATTCTTTCAATTCACGCCCTACTTACAACTATTTTCAAACAAGACCACGATTATCTAACATCAGTCGAGTGAATGCTTTTGTCAGACACTTCCTGCGCTCTCAGCTCTTATAAAATTTAACAGGACAATAATTTTATGTGTTCTAGATGACACGTCAACGACTAAACGAAACGATATTCACTCACAGGCAGTTATACGTTGTGTTGTCACGATGTAAGTCCAAACACAGAATCAAATTTCAATGTGATCTTGAAGAAAAGTTAATTCCAAATATTGTTTTTACTAAAATTTTAAAGTACAAGTGAAAATAATGCATATTTAAAAATTCCCATCACAATAACAATCTCTTCAAATTGTATATCCGGTTTACCAAACCCAGGGGTGGGCGAGTGAAGCGAACAGGGGGCAGAGCCCCCTAGTAATTTATTGTAGAAATCTGTTATCATTTTGACAATAAAGAGTCTTTTTCTGTTGATTAATGTAAAACAAAATGCCTAATTAAATCCATTGTAATGTTGTATAACGATAAAGTGAGAAAACTTCCAAGAGGTGGATACTTTTGATGGGCACTGTACTCTCATAAAATACTACTTAATTAAACATTATGTTGATTAATGAATCATGTTTTTTTGGAATGTAATTATAGTTTGTAGCCAATATAAATTAAACTTTATTAGTCTAGTGCAGGGTTTCTTAAAACGTTTTTTTGTTGTGACCCAATCTTGCCCTTTTTAGTGTTGTTGAGACTCATTCCTTGTGCAATTATTAGCTTGATCATCAGACCATGGGGGGTTTGGTCCCCCTTGGAGAAAAATAGATAATTGTTAGGGTGGGGCTATCAAAGACAACATTTGGAGCAAATTCGATTGCCTGATCCACCCTCGGTGACCCACCTCAACCCACTTAACAAACCCTCCACGGCCCATCACTGTTAAATACAACAGTAACTCCCGACCCAACAGCAGCAGCCCACGACCCACCAATAGTTAAACACTCTAGTGAGTTTAATTTAGCTTACACTGAATTGTTACTTTTTTACTTGACATACGAGGACTGAGAGTTTCATTACCACTCTTCCCAAGCTTACTGCAAAATTCAATCACACACCTCTTCCGTAATCTTATAAGAATGTCTTCTTCATCCAGAATGACTACACGTATGAGGTGCTTCCACTCGCTGTGACAGAATGCTGAATAATATGACGGTCCAGCTGCAGGTTCACACACATTGATGGATGCCGTTCACAAACACCTGCGCAGGATTCCCACGTCTGCCTCCCTGAAAGAGAAATCGGGACACTCTCATTACTTTTCAGTCATCCCTCACATTTTCATCAGCTGTTCCACCACCAAAGCTGTAGTCTGAATGATAGTTCATCTACATTTTATATTTATTTAATTAGGAGGAACTTTTATCCTTAGAGACTTCCAGTACAATTCAACACAATTGAGTAAATGTCAGTCTTGAGGACTGTTTACAGGTCACTGATTGTCAAAAGTGAACAACCTAATACAACAACAACAACAACATTTATTTATATAGCACATTTTCATACAAAAAGTAGCTCAAAGTGCTTTACATAATGAAGAGAAGAAAAATAAAAGACAAAATAAGAAATTAAAATAAGACAACATTAATTAACATAGAAAGGAGTAAGGTCCGATGGCCAGGGTGGACAGAAAAAACAAAAAAAAACTCCAGAAGGCTGGAGAAAAAAATAAAATCTGTAGGGGTTCCAGGCCACGAGACCACCCAGTCCCCTTTGGGCATTCTACCTAACATAAATGAAATAGTCCTCTTTGTAGTTCGGGTTTTTCACGGAGTCACTTGATGCTGATGGTCATACAGACTTCTGGCTTTTAATCCATCCATCATTGTTGGAACATCATGGTGCTTTGGGTAGATGGTGGTGGCGCACGCCACCACCAACAGGACACCGGAAAAGGAAACAGAAGAGAGAGTAGGGGTTAGTACAGATTTTGAATGAATAGTTATTATAATGAATTAGATATACAGAGTATCAGGATTAAATTACAGTGAAGTTATGAGAAGGCCATGTTAAAATAAATGTGTTTTCAGCAGTTTTTTAAAGTGCTCCACTGTATTACCCTGGCGAATTCCTACTGGCAGGCTATTCCAGATTTTAGGTGCATAACAGCAGAAGGCCGCCTCACCAGATGTTAGTTACGGTTCTATAAGGACATAATGCAAGGAGTCTGACACGGGATTTAGACAACTCAGTCCATGAAGTTTATTCATCAAGGTAATCACTCACTTCTCCCAATATCACATCCACATTTTTAAAGCTCTCAGTGTTTCTGCATCGAGTACATGACTCGGTAGCCTGTTCCAGATTCTCATGATCCTTTTCATGAATAAATGTTTATTTGTTTCTGTCTTAAAGGCACTTCCCATTAATTTTAACTGGTGTCCTTCAACACAAGATTTAGTGATTATTTCGTGTTGTCAACTAAGAGACAAGTGAACCACAAAACAAGTTGGAGCAGCCACCCGTATATTGCTTCCTGGCTGCAAAAATGTTAAGTGTTGTGTACAATTGAGTACAGATTTGAGTCCAGAACAGAACTATCTTGATGAGGCAACAATGGCGGTTGAGGACAGGACAGGAAGTGACATCATCAGGGCAAGAACTGGAAGCTATATTATCATGACCTAAGCCAGAAGTGACGTCATCAGGCCCAAAAAACAGATGCGATGTCATCAGGGCCATAACCGGAAGTGACATCATCATGCCCTGACTCAGAAGTGACGTCATCAGGCCCAAAAACGGATGTGACGTCATCAGGATTGGAAACAGAAGTGACATCCTCAGAACCAGGTGAAATTTCCTGTAATCAGTCTGCAGTGGAAAGAGAGAAAGCAGCACAACATTTTTGGATGGATTCCATTACGATACGCTAGCCATGTAAATAATTTGTTTTCTGCTGAAATTAAAATTGGGAAAGATTCTTATTGGGTCCCCGGTCCATTAGGCAGAATTTTTTTTGGACATATTTCTCTTTAATTTTCTAGTCTCGTCAGCATATTAAAGAGCAGATGTACCGATAAGTAACCCTGTATTTATTTGCAGGTAATTTATATGTTCCGAAATCCTAAAGATACCATGGTATCCTATTTCCACTTTTCCAAGATGATCAATGACCTGGAAACACTGCCATCGATTACTGAGCTAATTGAGAGATACTTGAATGGAAAGGGTGAGTGATGGAAGGCTTTTGTTTGCTTTTCTTTCTTGTTTATTGGTTTTGACATGCATGGAACAAATAACGCAGATTAATAAATAGTGTGTGAAACATAATAATAATATAGTGGGATCAAGTACAATGGCCATTACTCTCATGTTCCTAAAAGGAAGTACTTGGGCTGTTGTGTGCTGCTGATGTTTGTTTTTTTTGCTTCTTGTTTCCTGGGTTTGAGGAGCATGAAGGACATCACGTCAGCTTTTAAAATGTAGAGTTCTGTTAGTCTTGTAGAGTTAGACATATAATATATATCGTGCATTTAACTTTCGCAACTTGGTTTGAAACCCCTTTTTGCATATTTCTCATGTTCATGGGGATCAGGTCTATGTAAACTAAGAAAAAAATGAGAGCCGCAATGCGCTAAGTTTGAGGAGCAGCTAGCAGCCCACTTGATGTTTCACTGGTCTTGTTCACCCTATAACAGTAAAGATCTCTCCCATGCATTTGTTGCATATTTTCATTGATTTTCTTAAAATTTCAACTTTGTATTGCAATTATACACCCAAATCACAGTGCAAGTGAGAGTGAGAAAACAAAGGTGTTAGATAAACTTCGAGCCAGAATGTTGGCTGCGAGTTTGACATTAATGAATCGACTAGCCGGCTAGAGACTTTGGGGCTGCCAGCTCCATTATCGATTGCAGCCTCAGGGTTAAACATTAACTCACCTCAGCTATGCTCACATACGGCAAGATCATTAATGATCTCAATTGGCGCGTGAAGCAGACGTCGCTGATGGATTTTGCAAAGCAGGTGCATCCTTCATGATCTCCAACGATAGTCATGAAGGAAGAGAGTATTGGAGATGATGTGGACACCTCGCCAGTCTTGGTCTCTTCCAACAGAAACAACTTTTTTTTTTATTTTTTAAATGCTAGCATAAAAGCTCACTATTGGGAGAGAAGGTTTTTTGCATGTTACCGATTGAATTTTGTGTGCTGCATTTTATTCCATGGTATCTGTGTTATGAGAGGTGCATATTATCAAAAATAATGTTATGTTTAAAAGAATTGTATTCAGAAAAGTGCATTTTGAACTATTTCTAGCAAAAGATTGCAGTTTTTGGAACCTAACCCCCTATTTCCCATAGGTTCAATGTATTAATATTCACGTTTTTTGACTTTCACATCATTTCTTCAGAACCACAAAAGTTATTAATACATTATTTTCAGTTATCTACAATACAATTCAGTCAGTCAGTCAGTCATTATCCAACCCGCTATATATCCTAACACAGGGTCACGGAGATCTGCTGGAGCCAATCCCATCCAATACAGGGCGCAAGGCAGGAAACAAACCCCGGGCAGGGCGCCAGCCCACCGCACACAATACAATTCAAGATATCTCAAATAAATTTCCCCATATCTCAAAATAGCTTGCTATCCATTGTCTGATAACGGAAATTCATTTCAACGTATCTCAAAATAACTTCCTACTCATTTTGCGATATCTCACATGCATTTCAAGATATCTCAAAATAGACAGGAACTCCCATTGAAAGAATAGGAAATTCTGCAGGAAGTGATTTCAAGATCTCTCAGTTTCTGGTATCTTAAAATGCATGAAGAGTCCAATTGAGATATTTCAAAATATATTTGAAATATTTTGAAATGATGAGAAATCTGAAAGTGTATTAGGGATATCTTGATATGCATGGAAAATATCTCAAAATGTATTACAGATATCTTAAAATATAAGCAAACATATTTTGAGAAATCTAGAAACAAGATTCAGATATCGCAAAAGGTAGGCTGCATTTTAAGATATCAGAAATTAATTCTGAGATGCCTCTAAATGTTAATTCGGCTTGGCATAGTTGCTTCAATTATTGTATATAATTTTCTGGCATGATTAGCTGGGATAACTATAGACTGTTTATTATGTTTGGAATGTGCCAACATTGTGTTTATTTCTATTAATTATTTATTTCAAAATACAATATTTCCACCATTTTGTGTTGTTTTTTTCTTGTGGAAGATTCCAGATTTTTTACAGTTGCTATGCATTGTTGCCAATCATGATATTCACATCAACGTGGCATCTGGCAACGCTGCCAGTATAAAACATGGTGGTGAACTTGTCTCAGTGCTAAAGTTTTGGGTGTAAGGAGAAAGAAAAACAAGTGAGAAAGTCCAGAAACTTAAAATCAGTCAGGTTTATTTTGGAGAAAATCACAGTAGGAGGATGAGATGGTGTTTAGTCGTATCATATGCATAAAGGAGGACGGCCTGTTTGGAAAAGTATGGTAGCTGTTGGTAGAAGTAAGAAAAACTGGTGGAAAGAAGAAGCTTACTTGGTGGCAAAGAAATTGAAGGTGATGTGTGTGAGGGCAGAGGATGCTGCAGAGATGGATGAAGGTGTTTAATGGAATCCCACTATGTCACTGGGCAGCCAATGATTAAAGTTACCCCCAGGTCTTACTTCATGTGTTTTTGATTGACTGCTTTCTGAAGCTCAATTTTGGTTGACACAACAGTAAGATTTCTGAACTGACTTGACAAGATTATGTTTGGACATCTAAGGCTTGTTCATCATTAGATAAGAACAATAAAAGAAATTGTGATGTAAAGGAATCTTACTGTAGAGAGTCAAATAAATTGAAAATAATAAATAACTTTGTTCCTCTGTTTCTTGCTCTATTAGTTTTTGGAGGCTCCTGGTTTGATCATGTCAAAGGCTGGTATGATCACAAGGACCAAGTGAATGCCCTCTTGTTATCATATGAAGAAATGAGCAAGGTAATTCATCTGATGTTCATTATTTTAAAAATAACGAATGCTTTGATGGAAAGGGAACAATCTATGTAAATCAATCATCTCACTTGGGTACTCGCTAATTGCTGATGTGAGGAGAAGGAAATCTCATAATTTGTTGTTTGATAGGAAGAAGAAATGTTTGCTATGATGAAGTTCCTGTCAGGATACTGGAAAAGTACATTTAAAGGAAAGCTTAACGGTATGTTTCATGTCTGCCCTGGTTTACATCGTGACAGTCAATCACTCTATTCTCCATTAAAACTTGTGACAAAGTGGGGTGTTATGGCGCAGACCTCATACCCAGTGTGTCAGTACAGTCCTGTAAAAGGTTCAGAAGAGTAATTTATTGCCCAAAACTAATTACACAAGGGAAGGTTAAAAAGAAAGGATCGGAACATGTCAACCTTCTGTTTTGTAGTGGTAGGGGTGAGATTACCTGTTCTCTTCTTTATACCCCTTATTGCGTAGACTTGAACAAAATGCCCCAAGACATCAAAAATAATACAGTACATCCCCCAAAATTTGCGGGGGTTATGTTCCTAGAGCACCCGCAAATTGTGAAAAACCGCGACTTTTGGATGTGGTTATAAAATGCCATTTAAATGCTTATTTTTATAGTTTAAACCGTAAATACAGTATGCCCCAAATGCACTTTAATTTCGTTGTAAACTCAGCTTAATACATTAACACATTACCTAAAATCAGAATGTAAAGGTAAACCCGTCTACTGTACAGTACTGTACTGTTATGTCTTCGCGCGGTGCTAGAATGTAAAATACCGATGTTACCGCTATACATACTGTAATTCATGCAAGCGCGTTTTCTTTGGTATGCGCTGTCGTTTTCTTTGATATAAGTAGAGTAAATACATAATAATTTCATTTAATTAAAATACAGTAAAATGTATGGGTACTCACCAATGATGAATGATATTGATGATGATGATGAAGTAGCTGTGCAGTACGATGCAGAGGATTTAAAACTCCTCGGGTGGCGCCTCTTCTTCAGGAGTCGTATCTTTGGACGGGTCTTCTTCTGGTGGGGTTTCATGCTGGCTTTTCTTTATAGGTTTCAGGAGCATTGTGATGGGAAGTTGCTACATTGTCTCCCATAGCGAACTGCTGGTACAGTTTCCATGCTTTCTCACAGATGATGTTACCATCCAAGGGGATGTTCTTCTTCCAGCAGTCGGTGATCCACAATGCCAAGGCAGATTCCATCCTGACGATATTTTTATTCCTTACAGTCGTTAACTTTTTGGCGCTATCACAGAAACTTACAGATACGGTACTCCTGATCGCTGCTTCGTTCTTCTTTATGTCGCGTGCGGTGCTTTCATTAATGCCATAGTGGAGCATAACTTTTTAGTTCCCGGAGCAAATTCAGTAGTTCAACCTTCTTCTGGAGTGTTTTAAACTTCTTCTGGCGCTTAGGCTCAGTGCCAGAAGCCTTAGAAGGTGCAGGAAGATTCAACGACATCGTGTGCGTTTAAGAATAACAAAATGAATACAATAACAAAATGGAAAACACGAGGACACACAGCTGGAGTCGTGTCACAGGGCAGCAATCAATCAGCAGCAAAGAGAAATGAATAACGCTCTCGGATTGGCTACTTTCACCATCCCAACCCGCGTTTCCCTCAGTGGTTGCTTCCTGTTCTCTCTACAGCACAGTACTGCCACGAAAAAAGCCTTAACAATTTGTGGAGGATATTTGCGCTTTCCGCTAACAATTAATAGTTAGTTTCTAAGGAAAAATCCGCGAATGACTAAGTCCGCGAACCCTGAACCGCGACTTTGCAGGGGTCTACTGTACCTGAAAGTTAGCAAAAACAACAGTAAAGCATAACATTCACATAACTTAGAGCCAATACGTAACACTATCACCTAGCAGGTGATTTGCAGGTGTTGTGTATGATGTCATGACAGAAAGTATACTTAAGATAGTCTTTGTAATTTGGATTAGCAGTAATTCATATTCTATTTCCTTGTGAAATTACTTCAGCTACACTCAGGACTTTTCACTTCACTTTGGAACCGTAACTTTGTGTTGGTTTTGTCGATTGGTTTCTTTTATATTGAGGTACCATACAATTGATATGAATATGTAGTCAAGACAGTCATAATGTTGCAAAAGGGTATTACTGTACTGCTGTAAATGATTAATTTCTCTTTTATTAGTAACACATCTCATCAAAGCCTCATTTTCATCAGCAATTCCTGCAGTGCCCTAATGGTAAACTCCCTTAGCTTCTCCTAAATTAGTCACATTTAAATGCTATTTGGTTATTAGAGAACCCAACTGCATTAGCACATTTAATGTATGTTATTTTGTTCAATAAAGCGAAAAGACGATTGTTCCTTGGGTTGTAAGGTGCTAATATTCCTAAAATTTAATTCTCTGTTCAAAAACTGCTAAAGCGAAACAATTCTCTCAAGAAACATCTCCGTCTATTGTGGCCAGATTCCAGTGTCACAGTGAAAAGACGACTCTGGGACTGTGGCCTTAGATGCTCTGTTTCAGAATTTCAAAACAAGTAGCAAAAAAGAAAGAAACAGAAAATATTCAAATGGCCAAAAGTTTGAAAATAACCCAGAGATCTCTGTTCAATATCTACTGGCTTTCTGCATGCACTGATAATAAAAGTGAAAAAAAAGGGATTATTTCTTATATAGGAAATGCATACGTGGCATGGGCAGGTGTGTTTGTTTGGTCATTTTAAACTGTGTTTCATGCATTAAAATTACAGATTGGCTCTAACACTTTACAGCCTGATAACTTTTTGTTTTTTGTCATGCCTTCCCACCTTTAGGATCTTCGCAGTGCAGTTCTAAAAATAAGTAAATTCGTTGGCAAGCAGCTGGATGACGCCACCATTGACAAAATTGTAGAAAGGTCCACTTTTAAAAACATGAGGAATGATCCAAAAGCAAATTATGAGTTCATGCCTGATCATGTTGCTGACAAGAAAAAAGGACGTTTTCTGCGGAAAGGTAACTGATGCTCAGCTTCACTGAATTTTAATGTGGTTTAAAGTTCTCTTAAAGTGTATTAATTTAATATATTATCGTTCTGATTTATACTTCTCTCTAGCACTCTTTTTTTTTTTCTACCAGGAACGCTCAAAAAGTTTCTGCACTTCTTTTTAACTCCATTTATTAAGAATTTCAAACATAGTCACCTTTTTTTGCTATGCAATTTTCCCAGCATGGAACCAACTTTTTAATGCCATCAGCAAAATATATTTATGCCTTCACCGTTTCCAACGAATATATAAAAGTGTGGAAAATTTTTGAACATCCCATGTATGTATGTATATATATATATATATATATATATATATATATATATATATATATATATATATATAGATATATATATATATATATATATATATATATATATATATATATATATATATATATATATATATATATTGTCATCGACTGAGGAAAATCACAGTCCACAAGGGCACCAACTGGTTCTACCCTTTTAATATATACAGTGTTCTCAAAATAAATAGGCACTCGATGGTACAAGAAGGTTCAAGAAAGTAAAGAGCAGCAAAGCAAAACAAACTCAGGGTGGTTTAATGCTCTGTCGAGCGGTCATAATCTGGACGGGAGCTTTGTTCATCAGTCGGCTCTCTCCAAAATGAGATGTGTCATGCAGGGAGCATCTCAGATTTATAGTGGAGGGAATGGAAGGAGTGGAGTCAGTTTCTTTCTGTGGGCGATTTCTCAGGGCTGTGGGAGAAAAAGGAGATTAATTTGTCAGTGACAGCACCCCCTTGTGTCCTGGAGTGGTAGTGCAGAAGGTGACCCTCAGATGTGCATGCATGACTGTTTTATCTTGGTAGAGTAATATATTGCTCTACTTTCCCCTATTGTATTATTAAGATGCAGCCTCTGTCAGAAATCCCACAGACTTACCACTGTTTATAAGTTATTATAGTATATAACTTATCCCCACTTTCCCTTCTATATCTATAACCTCAGGCAATTAGGTGTAGTAAAAAGACAAGCAGGATTTAAGTTACACATAAAATAATGTATTATTGATAATAATCATAAATAATAATATGCAAAGTACATTTGAATATTGGCAACCATACAACCTGATTAAATGGTGATATGTAATTCAGGCGGCACACAGACTTCTTAGTTACTTAAAAATGTCTCTAGTTAAAGCATCATTCAGCTTTCTTCAGAACAGGCTGCATTGCCTGTTCTCAATATGGTTGCCGAGTTGTGCTCTCCATTGTGTTGTCTTCTTCAGTTCATGGTGTGATGGTCTTCATCAGTTTAGTAAGAGAGATATTTCTTCATCATATGTTGGTTAGTAAGAGAGAGAGAATGTGGTTGAGCCAGCAGCTTTATAGATTCTCTGTCCAACCCCTAGAGCCAATAGGACATCATGGTACTTAAAAGCTTCTGATCCAAGCCAATTCCAAACAGCCATACTTCAGACCAATGGGGGAATACAACATCTTAAAACCTGCCATCCCCAAGACCATATGTCTTTAAGGCTTTCTTGTGGGGGTTGAAAGACTTTAGCAGAGAAACACTCACTAATGTAACACTAAATTACATTGCTTTGCCTAAATTACAAATAAAGACATACTAAATATTTATCAAGTTAAATGCAAATTACAAATTAACAATATCCACTAGAGTTTATTTGGAGGTTTTAATAGTTTTTTGATGCATAATAAGAAGTACTTCTCCCTAAAGCCTCATTCACTCTTCCATGCTTACATCCTTCCTGCAGCCATGTAAAGCTTTAAATCATAGCACAGCAATGAAATCACATCTATTTATGCAATTCATTCACATCACTATCATGTACCACACAGGGGCTTCTCTGATAGAAAACAAACTACACCACAAGTCGCCACGAGAGACCCCCACCCATTCTGTTACCTAGCGACGTTTGTCCAAGTTGAGTTAAACGTACACTTCTGTGGAATGTTTTTTCGACTAGAGTGAAGCGATCTTTATTTAAATACTAAATTACTGACAGGCACATTCATAATTAATGCCTAAAAATGCTTCCAGAGAGGAACCATATGCTTTCCTTCTTGCTCCAAGCTGGGGTGTTGAATTCCAGGCCTGGAGGGCCGCAGTGGCTGCAGCTTCTCATTCTAACCCTTTTCCTAATCAGTGACCAGTTTTTACTGCCAATTAATTTAATTTCCCTTCCCCATTTTAATAGCCCTGTTTTTAAGGAATTGCCCTCTGAATTGATTATTTAATTCATTAAATGGCAACCAAACGGATCAGTTCACAGCTGAGTGTGAAGCGGCTGAGATGGGAATCAGCACCTCCAAGTCCAAGACCATGGTCCTCAGCCGGAAAAGGGTGGAGTGCCCTCTCAGGGTTGGGAGCGAGATCCTGCCCCAAGTGGAGGAGTTCAAGTATCTCGGGGTCTTGTTCACGAGTGAGGGAAGAATGGAGCGTGAGATCGACAGGCGGATCAGTGCGGCGTCCACAGTGATGCGGGCTCTGCATCAGTCTGTCGTGGTGAAAAATGAGCCAAGCCACAAAGCAAAGCTCTCAATTTACCAGTCGATCTATGTTCCTACCCTCACCTATGGTCATGAGCTATGGGTAGTGACCGAAAGAACGAGATCGCAAATACAAGCGGCTGAAATGAGTTTCCTCCGCAGGGTTTCTGGGCTCTCCCTTAAACATAGGGTGAGAAGCTCAGTCATCCAGGAGGCGCTCTGAGTAGAGCCTCTGCTCCTCCGCATCGAGAGGAGTCAGATGAGGTGGTTCGGGCATCTGATCAGGATGCCTCCTGGACGCCTCCCTGGTGAGGTGTTCTGGACACATCTAACAGGGAGGAAGACCCAGGACACGCTGGAGGGACTATGTCTCCTGGCTGGCCTGGGAACGCCTTGGGATTCTCCCGGAAGAGCTAGAAGAAGTGGCCGGGGAGAGGGAAGTCTGGGCATCTCTGCTCAAGC